>NC_042285.1:9015547-9317214 GCF_901000725.2 Takifugu rubripes
AATGACAGACCCCGCCATTAAACCAATGTTTATATATATATCTTTGGAATACATGCCACTACCCTCAACAAGGGTTCAACAGAGTGAGATATAACATCTTTAAGGCAAAAGTGACTCCTACACTACTGACAGATAGATGTTTGTGAGATTGTTCACAGAAACTCTCAACACCTTCATTTCAAAAGGGATGAGAGCAGTGAGAAGGTACGATAGATAGCGGATGAGTGACAAGAAGTGAAAGTGTGTCAAAATATAAACAGTGATAGACCGATGGATTGACTGACAGTTGGTAACACCAAGCGAGGACGATGGTGAAGAAAGGAGAAAAACAAAAAGAAAAACTGTGGTGTGTTTGTTTGGTTGCGTGAGTATTGCGTCACTTCCTGTCTCCTCTATCGTTCGTTGGTTGCATTGTGCACGGGGTGCCGTATTCACTTAATATTGAACACTTGGTGTGTTGTATTCACTTAATATTGAACACTTGGTGTGTTGTATTCACTTTACTTAAAATTTTGAACACTTGGGACATTCTAGTCACCTGATATCAACAGTGAGAAACAACCCATATTAAACAAATACAGGGCTTCGCCGATCACTAGCGTTAGCATGGCCTCACCGTCTGTTTCACCCGGTGTCTTTGTCTGTTCAGCGTGCGAAATGTTTAATTACTCCTCTGCCTCCCTTAGTGAAGGGAATAGGTGCAGAAAGTGTAGTTTATTTATGGCTATGGAGGCGAGACTTAGCGAGCTTGAGACGCGGTTCCGCAGTTTAGAGTTAGCTGGAGTTGCGTCAAGTAGCCAGGGTAAGCTAGCTGCTGCGGAGCCGCCTAGCGTAGCTACAGCTAGCGGTCCCCCGGCAGCAGCCGAGCAGCCGGCTAGCCAGGGCGGCTGGGTGACGGTTCGTAGGAAGCGTAGCCCAAAACAAAGGCCCACGGTGCACCACCAACCGCTTCCCGTGGCTAACCGCTTTTCCCCACTCGGCGACACACCCGCTGAGAAACCGACCCTGGTAATTGGCGACTCTGTTTTGCGCCACGTGAAGCCGACTCCAGCGACCATAGTTAGGTGCATTCCGGGGGCCAGAGCGGGCGACATAGAAGCAAATTTACGGCTGCTGGCGAGACGTAAACGTAAATTTCACGTCGGAGCCAACGACACCCGGCTTCGTCAGTCGGAGGTCACTAAAATTAACTTGGAGTCGGTGTGTAACTACGCAAAAACGATGTCGGACTCCGTAGCATTCTTTGGTCCCCTCCCCAATCTGGCCAGCGATGAGATGTTTAGCCGCATGTCGTCGCTTCGTCGCTGGCTGTCACGGTGGTGCCCCGAAAACCAGGTGGCCTTTGTAGACAATTGGAGCACCTTTTGGGGAAAACCTGGTCTGATTAGGAGACACGGTGTCCATCCCACACGAGATGGTGCTTCTCTCATTTCTAGTAATCTGGCTAATTTTATTAGACCCAAAGTGACCTGACAATCCAGGGTCCAGACCAGGATGCAGAGTTGTAGTCTTACACACCTCTCTGCTGCTTCCTTAGAACCCTCATCCACCAACAATAACATATTTAACACTATAGAGGTAGTCTCTGTTCCACGGTTAAAAGTTCAAGCACAGAGCAGGGGAGCGGTCAATCACCAAAATCTTATTAAAATTAATACTGAAGCACAAGTTGGAGAAACTAATATCACAATTAAGTGTGGACTGTTAAATATTAGATCTCTTTTGTGTAAATCCCTGTTAGTGCACGACCTGATAGCGGATCATCACATTGATTTATTTTGTCTTACTGAGACCTGGCTTCAGGAGGAGTATGTGAGCTTAAATTAATCTACTCCTCCTACCCATCTTAATTATCATATTCCACGTGTTACTGGTCGAGGAGGGGGAGTGGCAGCAATCTATCACTCCAAGTTATTAATTAATCCCAGACCAAAACATAGCTCCAGTTCATTTGAAAGCCTGACTCTTGGCATCACTCATCTGAACTGGAGGACAGAAAAGCCACTTCTGTTTGTAGTTGTATATCGGCCCCCTGCTGGGCCACATTCAGAGTTCCTGTCTGAGTTCTCTGATTTCTTATCTGACTTGGTCCTTAGAACGGAAAAAGTCATTATCATTGGAGACTTTAATATCCATATGGACGTTATAAATGACAGCTTTAGAAATGGCTTCATTTCATTACTTGAGTCAGTTGGTTTCCTCCAGCAGATAAACCAACCAACTCATAGCTTTAACCACACCCTAGATCTAGTTCTGACTTATGGTGTTGAGGTAGAACATGTGTCAGTGTTCCCTCAGAACCCAGTCCTGTCAGACCATTCTTTGATCACTTTTACATTTATGATTAAGGATTCTTCTATGCTCAGAACAAAGTCTTACTATAGCAGATGTCTTTCAGATAATGCTGTAGCTAAATTTAAGGAAGTGATCCCTGTGCTGATCCCAGGACCACCGTGTGTTTCCCCAGGGATCAGTCATTATAATCTTAGCCCTGCTGAGGTTGACTCTATTGCTGAAGGTGCAGCAACCTCACTGAGAATCACGCTTGATTCTGTTGCCCCCCTGAAAAAGAAAATAGTAAATCAGAGGAGGTGTGCCCCCTGGTATAATTCACAAATCAGGACCCAAGCAGAAAGTGCGAAGACTGGAAAGGAAGTGGCATTCTTGTAAAATAGACAGCTACCATGTAGCCTGGAAAGACTGTCTATTAGTTTACAAAAAGGCCCTTCGCAAGGCTAGAACAGCTTATTTTTCTTCTTTGATTGAGGAAAATAAGAGCAACCCCAGGTTTCTTTTCAGCACTGTGGCCAAATTAACTAAGAGTCACAGTGTTTTAGATCCACGTATCCCTTCTTCCCTTAGTGGTGAAGACTTCATGAGCTTCTTCACTGATAAAGTTCTAGCTATCAGAGAGAAAGCTAACCAGGCCATCCCAACAACTGGACCATCACCAGATGTGCCGACTGTGGGAACATACAGGGTCTCCAACGAGCCCTTAAGCTCCTTCAGCCCTATATATTTTTCTGAGGCATCATCGCTAATTCAGAAATCCAAGACCACCACGTGTCTTTTAGATCCCATCCCAACACACCTGTTGAAGGATGTTTTACCATTGATAGGCAGTTCTATCCTGGACCAGATCAATGGTTCTTTAGTGTCAGGTTATGTACCCCGGTCCTACAAGGTGGCAGTGATTAAGCCGTTGCTTAAAAAACCATCACTGGATCCTGATGTTTTAGCAAATTATAGGCCGATATCCAACCTTCCTTTTATCTCTAAAGTTCTAGAGAAGGTGGTGGTGACTCAGTTACTGGAGCACCTGCAGAGGAACAGCCTGTTTGAGATGTTTCAGTCAGGCTTTAGAGCTCACCACAGCACAGAAACAGCACTTCTTAAAGTCACTAATGATCTTCTCATAGCTTCCGATCATGGACTGGTCTCTATGCTGGTTCTGCTGGACCTCAGTGCTGCTTTTGATACAGTTGATCACAGCATCCTGTTACAGAGACTGGAACATGTGATTGGGATTAAAGGGACAGCACTAGACTGGTTTAGATCATACTTATCTAATAGATACCAGTTTGCCCATGTCCATGGTGTTCCCTCCTCATACAGTAGGGTTAGCCATGGAGTTCCTCAAGGTTCTGTACTCGGACCAATCCTCTTCACATTGTACATGCTTCCCTTAGGGAACATTATTCGGCAGCATGGGATAAATATTCATTGTTATGCTGATGACAGTCAGCTCTATTTATCCATGAAACCCGAAGAGACAGAGAAGTTAGTGAAGCTCCAGACCTGTCTTAAAGACATAAAGTCCTGGATGTCTTCAAATTTCCTCCTCCTTGACCCAGGAAAAACTGAGGTCATGGTGTTTGGTCCTGAACCTCTCAGGGATAGATTAGATCACAGGATCACTCTAGATGGTATCTCACTAACATCTAGTCTCTCTGTGAGGAATCTAGGAGTAACTTTTGATCAAAATCTCTCCTTCAACTCACACATTAAATTAGTCTCTAGAAGTGCCTTTTTTCACTTGAGGAACATCACAAAGATCAGGAAACTGCTGACGCGGCATGATGCTGAAAAGTTAGTCCATGCATTTGTTACTTCCAAGCTGGACTACTGTAACTCTTTATTATCAGGGTGTCCAAACTCCTCTTTAAGAAGCCTCCAGTTGATCCAAAATGCTGCAGCCAGAGTTCTGACAGGTATTGACAAAAGAGATCACATTACTCCTGTACTGGCATCGCTTCATTGGCTGCCCGTTAAATTTAGAATAATTTTTAAAACCCTTCTTTTGACCTACAAGGTCCTCAGAGGCCTAGCTCCACCCTACCTGGAGGAGCTAGTGATACCTTATCAGCCCAATAGACCGCTCCGCTCTCAGAATGCTGGTCTACTTGTGGTTCCCAGAGTTTCCAGGAGTAGAATGGGGGGCCGGGCATTTAGCTACCAGGCCCCCCTGCTATGGAACCAGCTCCCTGTCCAGGTACGGGAGGCTGACTCCATCGCTACTTTTAAGATCAGACTCAAAACCTACCTCTTTGAAAAAGCTTATTGTTACTAATTCAGTAGTTCCAGTTACTGTCATAGACAGACAAATTATCACACTTAGGGGGTCGTCTAATCGTTAGGTCACATCTTAGTTATGCTGTTATAGGCCAAGGCTGCCGGGGTCCGGAAACATGATCACCTGACAGGCCTCTGTCACTCCACTGGGTCATGGTTTCCTCTCCTCTCCTCTCCTCTCCTTTCCTCTCCTCATCAAGCAGACTAGTTATGCTGATTCTTGTGTAGTTTTTCTGCTTCTCCCCCCCCCCCTTCTATTTATTTACAGGTATCGCCGCCCTCGGAGCTGCATAATGACCTCCGGCCCCGCTGAAGTGATTGTATATCATATTTCTTGTGTGTGTTTCTGTGCTCTGTGCCTCTCCTCTCCTCTCCTCTCCTTTCCTCTCCTCTTTCCCCTCCTCCTCCTTCGCCTTCTCCTCTCCTCTCCTCTCCTACCTATCCTATCCTCTACCTGTCCTCCCCCTTCTCCTCTCTCTTTACCCAGCCGGCCATCAGCAGGAGGGTCCCCCTACATGAGCCTGGTCCTGCTCAAGGTTTCTTCCTGTTAAAGGGGAGTTTTTCCTTGCCACTGTTGCTTGTCTGGGGTCAGGCCCTGGGATTCTGGAAAGCGCCTTGAAACAATTTTTTATTGTATAAGACGCTATATAAATAAAGATTGATTGATTGATTGATTTATTGGTCATTGTTGCCAGGCAGAAAGTTGTCACAGCTGCGGGCAATTGTACCCGTGAGTCGCTTCGCCCCGCGCACCTGTTGTGCATCAGGACACTAATTAGCTCCCTTCTTAGTCCCCGGAGGCACACCTGCTCTCTGCCAGATCGTTATTCGTGTTCAGATGACTTTCCAGCGTATTCCTGTTTGCCTGCCTGCCCGGTTCCGACCTTGCCTGTTACTGACCATTCTATTCTCCTCGCTCCCCGGTGAATCCTGTCTGTTTCTGACAATAAAGCGGTGTTCAGCCAAACTCTGGTGTCGCATTTGGGTTCTTGTCTGGTTCGTGACAGTACGATCTGGCCAATAATGAACCCAGCGCACAAACCGTCCCCTCTGGACCGACTGGAACGGATTGAGGGAATCCTTCAGTAACATGAGGAGGCGGTGGCGGCTTCCACTGCGGAGACGAGACGCGCGGCGGCGGCGAACAAGCAGGCGTTCGCAGCACTTTCCGGACAGCTCAGCCGGCTGTCAGCCCGCGTGGAACCAGCGGTGCCCGCCGATTCCCCCATACCAGCGTCAGCTCCTGTAATTCTGCAGCAGGGACCCGAACCTCGGGTTGGCGAACCTGAGCGCTACGAGGGTAATCCGGAGTCCTGCGACGCCTTCATGGTGAATTGCTCCCTGCTGTTTTCCCTGCAGCCCCGCACGTTCGCTACTGAGGCCGCCAAGGTAGCGTACACCATTACACATCTCACCGGACGGGCATGGCTCTGGGGAACGGCCAAGTGGGAGCGTCAATCCGAGGCTTGCTCCACTTTCTCCGCCTTTGCTATCGAGCTCCGCAAGGTGTTCGGGCAGGGGAACTCCCAGTCCTCTGCAGGACGTCGACTGCTGGCGCTCCACCAGGGAGAGAGGTCTGTGTCGGATTACTCTATTGACTTCCGCACCCTGGCCAGCTGGAGCCAGTGAAGCCCTGCCACATTAGTGAACACTTTTCTGCACAGATTAGCAGCCCACATTAAGGACGCAATGGTGGCCTACAACGTCCCCAGCTCGCTGGATGGGGCCATTGACTTAGCAACCCGGGTGGACCTGAGGGTTCAGGCTTGTCGGCTGGAGAGAGCTCGGCGGCGACACTTTGCGGACGAAGGAAAGCTCTCGACGGGAGTTCCTCCTCAGCCTGCAGCGTCTTCCAGAGAGGAGGAACCCATGCAGCTTGGCCGCACGTCGCTCACAGGGGAGGAGCGCAGGAGGCTGCGGCAGTTCAACCTGTGCCTCTACTGCGGTGGACAAGGTCATTTTGTGGTGACCTGTCCAGTAAAAGCCCAGACTCACCAGTAACTGGGGAAATACTGGTGAGTCCTATTTTTGCTTCCCCTCAACGACCAAGTTTGCTTCCTACTTCCCAGGGGACCACAGGACCTAGCTGCCCTCGTTGATTCTGGTGCTGACGCCTGCCTGATCAGTGGAGAGGTGGGCCGACAGCTTGGCCACAGACACGAACCACTGGCGTCTGCCATCCCAGCCCAAGCGTTGGAAGGGCATCGCCTGGGGAACATCCGTCACCAGACGGGCCCGGTAACAATGCTGCTTCAGGACAATCACCAGGAGGAGATACGCTTCCACATCCTGAAGGGGACGCAATTTCCCTTGGTCTTGGGCTACCTGTGAATCCGCCGTCACAACCCGCAACTGAACTGGGAGACAGGGGAGATCCTGCGGTGGGGAGCAAACTGTCACTGGTCCTGCCTCGTACCAGCGCCAGCCCTGAGGGGGACCTCGACTTCTGACGTCACGCCTCCAGATCCAGATTCTTCTTTGTGGAGAAAAAGGACAAGTCTCTGCATCCCTGCATCGACTACCGGGGGCTCAATGAAATCACCGTGAATAACCGGTACCAGCTTCCTCTCGTCGCCTCCGCCTTCGAGCTGCTGCAGGGGGCAACTGTCTTCACGAAATTGGACTTAAGGAATGCCTACCACTTGGTTCGCATACGGGAGGGCGACGAGTGGAAGACGGCGTTCAACAACCCGGCCGGCCACTACGAGTATCTTGTAATGCCCTTTGGATTGACCAACGCACCGGCCGTCTTTCAGGCCTTAGTTAACGACGTACTCCGGGACATGTTAGACCGGTTTGTCTTTGTCTACCTGGACAACATCTTGATCTTCTCGAAAGGACTCAAAGAGCATGTGCGGGCAGTTGTACAGTGACTACTGGACAACAGACTGTTTGTAAAAGCCGAGAAGTGCCAGTTCCACGCCCCGTCGGTGTCCTTCCTAAGCTTCATCATTGCGTCAGGGACCATCCAGATGGACCCGGGGAAGGTCTCGGCGGTCCTGGACTGGCCGCGTCCCGAGTCCCACAAACAGCTGCAGCGATTCCTGGGGTTCGCTAATTTCTACCGGTGCTTTATTCGAAATTATAGCTCCGCAGCAGGCTCACTCACTAGCACCAAGAAGGGGTTTGCCTGGACTCCAGAGGCGGACGCAGCCTTCCTGGAGCTCAAGAGGCGGTTCGCGACTGCCCCCATTCTGCAACTGCCAGACCCCAGTCGCCAGTTGGTGGTTGGGGTGGACACCTCCGATACGGGGGTAGGAGCGGTGCTGTCACAGAGGACTCAGGAGGACCAGAAGCTGCACGCGTTCTTCTCCCGCCGCTTGACGCCAGCGGAAAGGAATTACGACATGGGGAACCGGGAGCTGCTCGCCGTCAAGCTGGCACTGGAGGAATGGCGGCACTGGCTGGAGGGTGCTATGCTGCATTTCATCGTGTGGACAGACCATCGCAACCTGGAATATATTCGAACAGCCAAGAGGCTGAACTCCCGGCAGGCTCGGTGGTCACTGTTTTTCACTCGGTTCGACTTTACCCTTTCCTACCGCCCAGGGTCCTGCAACGGCAAGGAAGACGCCCTCTCCCGACAGTTTGCTGGGGAGGAGGACCCCGGAGAACATTCTTCCCTCTCCGTGTATTGTGGCAGCAATAACCTAGGAAATCGAGGAGAGTGTCCGGAGGGTGGCTGCCAGTCAACCTGGACCTAGCACCTGCCCCGGCAACCGACTCTTCATACCTGCCTCACTCAAGACAGAGGTCCTGAAGTGGGCCCACGCGTCGTGGCTGGCCTGCCTCCCTGGAGCACGTCGGACAGCGGGACTGCTGAGACAGAGATTTTGGTGGCCCTCCATGGAGGAGGATGTCCAGGAGTTCGTCATGCCTGCCCCATCTGCAACCAGCAGAAACGGCCACGCCGAGCCCCTGCCGGACTACTGCAACCACTGCCGGTTTCGCATCGACCCTGGACACACATCACCCTGGACTTCGTCACCGGACTGCCCCAGTCTGTGGGGAACACAGTCATTCTGACGATCATCGACAGGTTTAGCAAGATGGTTCACTTCGTGCCACTGCCTAAGCTGCCGTCAGCAAAGGAGACTGCCTAACTGGTGATCCAGCACGTTTTCCAGCTTCACGGCCTACCGGAGAGTGTAGTTTCAGATAGGGGTCCTCAGTTTGCCTCTATCTTTTGGAAAGAGTTCTGCGGGCATCTGGGAGCCACCGCCAGTCTGTCCTCAGGATTCCACCCACAGACCAATGGCCAAACAGAAAGGAGGAATCAGGATCTCGAGACGGCCCTCCGGTGCATGGCGACACAGGACCCAGCCACACGGTCAACCTTTCTGGGCTCGGTCGAGTACGCCAACAACTCTTTGATCAGCTTGGCGACGGGAATGTCACCGTTCCAGTGTGTCTACGGATACCAACCCCCTCTGTTCTCGGCACAATCAGATGAAGCATCTTGTCCCTCCGCAGCAGCTTATGCCCGCCGCTGGCGGACGTGGGCCCAGGCTCGGGTCAATCTTCTGAGGGCGGGTGCCCATTATGGAGCGGCGGCCAACCGGTACCGGACCCCGGCCCCCAGATACAGAGTGGGACAACGCGTGTTGCTATCCACGCAGGATTTGCCACTTTGGGGTGTTTCCAGGAAGATGGCCCTGCAGTCATTAGCCCGGCGGCAGTCAGACTCCAGCTTCCCTGGTCAATGCGCGTGCATCCCACCTTCTACGTTTCTAGGATCGAGCCTGCCCACGAGAGCCCCCTGGTCCCGGATCGCCCGGCCCCACCTCCCCCGCAGCTAGTGGATGGGGGCCCGGCATACATGGTCAGTCGTCTCCTGCGCTCCCGACCCCGCGGAAGGGGTCTCCAATACCTGGTTGATTGGGAGGGTTATGGACCTGAGGAGAGGGCCTGGGTACCAGCACGACACTTCCTGGACAAAAATCGAATTCGTGACTTTCACTCCAGACACCCGGATCAGCCTTCGCGACCCAGGAGAGTAGGTCGTGCCAGACCTCGGAGGCCCCAACCAGACGTGGGGGAGGAGAACGAGGACCGTGGGTTGGAGAAGTCAGGGTCACAGGAGTTCTGACCCTTCCACCCACCCTTCCCAGGAGGGCGACCCTGGACTTTCCTTGGGGACGTCGGGGGCCGTCCCTTGAGGGGGGGGAACTCTGTCACAGCTGCGGGCAATCGTGCCCATGAGTCGCTTCGCCCTGTGCACCTGTTGTGCATCAGGACACTAATAAGCCCCCTTTTTAGTCCCCGGAGGCACACCTGCTCCCTGCCAGATCGTTATTCGTGTTCAGATGACTTTCCAATGTATTCCGGTTTGCCTGCCTGCCCGGTTCCGACCTTGCCTGTTCCTGACCATTCTATTCTCCTCGCTCCCCGGTGAATCCTGTCTGTTGTCTGTTTCTGACAATAAAGCGGTGTTCAGCCAAACTCTGGTGTCGCATTTGGGTTCTCGTCTGGTTTGTGACAGAAAGTGTGTTAACTGTGTCAGTTAAACAAGGTCATGCAGACATGAAAAGAAAGATAAGCTGAGACAGAGAGAACAGAGAATGGATAGAAAATAAAAAATTAAAACCACAGCATTTCTGAGAATTCCAGTGCATAGCACACATAGCCTAATTTTCCATAATGGCACATCAGACTATATTAAGGGTGAGCAATGTATCGTATCATAAGTCAGTCTATCAATAGTCTTTATTTTTACTGTTTCACTGTCATGCCGATTTCCACAACAACAGCACTCATGGTAAGATCTTATTTATTTTACCTAATATATAAATATAGTACTACATATTGCTTGTGTCTGTCAACATTAAAATGATCATGAAAATATGCAGCATTCTATTTTAATTTACTTGGATGTAGAGAAACCTCTCTGCCCACCTTACCATCTGTTGTTTTTCTATTGTTTCTTTATCGTTTATTGTGTGCTTTTAAGTTCATGAAGCAAAAAAGATGGAACATAAACTCGTGAGCACAAATAGAGAAACACTCTGGTTATTTTAATTTATGAAAATAAACCCAGGAAATTTCCCAATGTATTTGTTTTTAAATGTTGGATATGAGACCCTGTTATATAACAGGGCTTTTACAGAAATTGCTACTTGTAAAAACATGTATTACAGTTAATCCTTTATTTTTATGTGCCGGCTCAGACCACAATAGCTCGATAAAGAGGATGTCACCATGATAGCCAATTTCCTGTACTTCAGTGATAATCCATTTTATAATTATAGCAATTATTGTCCAACAGTCCTTGTCTGGAAACATCCAGAGGTGTAAATGCATGCACAAAACAATTACCATAAAAAGTAATCCATTCTGCCACTTGGATAGCTGTCTAGACAATTTAAAAACATAAAAAAACAGCATAAATGCAAGTGTTGGTCCGATTTATAAAAAATAATTATGTAGGCAGAAATGGCCAAAGTGGTGCATTGCACATCAGACACAAAGGAAATGGACAAATTAGAAAAAAACAATATTTTGAAGAAGTACAAGTAATGCAATTACACTTTCAGAAATGCTAATAATTTACTGCCAACTTTAAATCTTCATTATGGAGATTTGCACTGATTTAAGCTTAAACTCTTACACTCTCTTTTGTAGCTCCTTCTTAGGGGTGCTGGAGCATTTGCGAGGAGTCTTTTGGGAGGAAGCATGAATACACCATGGACAGTTCACCAGTCAATTCAAGGTCACATACCGTACCTTTCACTTACACGCTCACAGCTAGTGGCAGTTTAAAGCCTCTAGAAAAAAATCTGAAGTGCATATTTTATTGACTGTGGGAGGAGAGTGGAATACCAGGTGAGAGAAAGTCATGAGGTCAGAATTGAGTTTAGAACCTTCATTGCTTTTTCAGTGTTCTAACCACTGCATTACCAACTGTAAATTAATGCCAACATAATTTTTAAATTATATATTGAACATTTCTACACTTCTACACTGAAATCAATGAGGTTTGCTGCTGGGTGTTCAATCAGTGTGCTATCGAAGGAAACAGGGAGATGGCAAAAGATCAATTAGGGGGACTGTATGAAAAAATTAGATGATTCAGACTTTTCAAGTTAAACAACCTGCTGAATCAGTCTCTGCCACGTAAGCTGCTGAGCGTGCAACTCGAAAGATAAAGTGATTTCAAAAAGACTTCTTAAATCAAATGTTGCAAAATTCCCAGGACTAGTAGAGATGGAGAATAAAACATGAGGTTTCGTAGTCTCGATAAATTTGCATGTGGCCACACAGCTGACAGAACACTGCACTATTAGTGAGAGTTTTCGGTGTTTATGTCTTTGGTCTTCCTTTTCAGCGAACATTTTTTTTGTCACCCTCATCAAAGCATTTCATCAGCATAACAGCAAAGATTAGAGGGACAAAGATTAGAGTTCTGACAAAAAGCTCAGAGCTGCTGAAAAGAAGCACCTTTGTAGGCATGCTTCAATCAATTTTCAAAAATAAATTTTCTTACATGCTGTGTCCACTCCTATGGTCAGGGTAACATCTGGACCATTTTCTTTTAATTTTAATAACTGTTACTAATCTAATATAAGCAAAGATATTTTAACAATGTGTACACAGAACCCAGGGCTTTACAGCGACAGCAACAGTGCTATAGTCCATTTTCCACAAAAACCTGAAATACAGAGATTTCCACATCAACTTACAATTTAGAACCAAGTGTGTTTTCTGGAGAAATACGATTGTCGATGACAACTCTTTCAAGAAAGGCACTGTTACTGAACTATTAGCTAGAATATAAAAACATCTTTTATAAGAGGGAGTTTGGTCTGTGCGTCCAGCTTCTTATATAATAGAAAATGACTGACACTAATAAGGCATCATAGTCTGCTCTGAATGAGGCAATATCACATCACATTGTTGGTTAGTGAACCAACCAAGTGAACATCTTAAGGAAAGTTTTTCCTTGTCACTGTTGCTTGTTGGAGGTCACACCCTTGGTTTATGTATAGTGCCTAGAGACAATTGTAATTATAACAAATGCTATATAAGGGCTTCAGGGAATTGTGGGCTCTTTCACAGATGATAGATAAGCTAACAGTGACAGGAAAGGTAAATTGAATGCATCGCTGTGTTTAATTACTGCTCCCCTATAAAAGTTAAACATTCATAGTTTTGCCTTCTTTCTGGATAGAAGGGGAAATGTCTTCAAAGAGAAGAAATACAGTCAAGTTGACAAAGCAAACTACCTCGGATACATGCAATTTTGTTGTTAAATATTATTTCTGTTTGTCAACTGTCTACCTGCTTGACCTGCTGCTGCCACATGCACGCACTGCTGCATCAAAACACATCAGGCAAAGCTCACTCTAAATGCCTCCATATCTCAAAGCTCTTGTTGAGAGATCTTCCTCTTTTCCAGTCCTTCCCATGTCATACACTGGCCTCATTTTGCCTGTGTAATTGCTGTGCTTTTCTGCACTTTTCTGCATTCTATTGCTGCCGTACTTCCTTTACCACAAGCTTGCATCTTTGGGATGGATTGGCCTTGTTCCAGGCTGATCTGCTTGTCCCAAGACCACCTCGTCCCTGCAGCATTTGGCCCACAATGGGTCATACTGCTTCCTTTGCCTGTTCTGTTGCTGCTGATTGGGTCTACAGCCTCCCAGTCTCCAAGATGAGGGCATCTTACAACTGTATTGCCTGAATTCTATAATCTCATTTCCAGTCTTACTTTGGTGCACTTGTACTCCTCGGATAACCTGCAGATGGCTCGATCTAAGATTCCTTTGCTGTAGAGCCCTCCTGAAGCACTTGGGAAGGCCAAGCCATTTCCTTGCGTAGGAGGTAACCAGACCCTCCAGGGATTCAAGAGAACTCCGATGGGACCTGGAGCTGATGCAGCTCTTGCTCTGTGCACAGTTTTCTCCACCTCACCTCCATCTGGGTGAGCTGATGTTAAGCTGCTACTCTGGTGGATTCAGTGGGGGTATGTCAGGTTGGGGCATCAACTCTTTGTGGCATCTATACAGGTAGAGGTACTTAGAGGCATTCTTTTCAGCATACCCGATGACACAAAGAGATGCTGATATCTTCTCCATTGTGAAAAAAATCTTCACAAATTTGAAGGAGTGTGATCTTGTTTGCTCCTTCCTTCTGTCGTTCCTCAGAAGGTTTTTGGCTCTCCTCAGTGTTGCAATCCTACTTTGGATCTCTCTCTGCAGCCAGTTTATTCCCTCCTCTTCCTCTGTGGCCTTCCTCCATTGCTACTTCCATTGCAATCTATTTCTCTCTGCCATCCGGTGGGGATTGAGTAGTTCACTTACCTTGGACCACTTCAAACAATTCTGCTCAATAGGCATAGATTAGAACTTCTTCATGGTGGTTCCTGATCAATCGGGAACCATGTTTGGTAGAGCTCATTGTTCACCTGTCTTTGGTGCTTTTTTACCCACTTGCCACCCGGGGATCTTCTTTTCCACTATGGGTCATGATGGCCTCCTGTGCCTAGTAACAGGAATGTTGATCTCCTGGAGAGTGTGGTGTGTATCCCATTTTATGCAAAGCGACATTTGCAACTCTTGAGCTTGTGTCATAGTCTGTTCCTTTCCTGAGTTTATTACCAGATTTTCTGTGGACGAGTCAGCTCCTGCACCTGCTTTCGCTGACTCAAGGGGCATATAACTCTTAGAGTTTGTTTATAACTCTTCAATTGCCATGCTATTGCCTTTCAGTAGTCGTTCTAGCTTAACTTCCAACCTCTTCAGCCAAGTTTGGACACAAACTTTCACTTTCAACGTTTTCAATAATGTACAAAATAAAAATGTCAATAAAAACTATGACTCATTTTATCAAGATTTAAAGCTAGTCTTCATAAAAGAAATAGATGAAATGACAGAAGTTACAATTAAAAAACCCTCAAAAGTAAGGGATGCACTGAGGACATAATGAATTGTTTTTGATTGTACAGCTAAGAAAAAGTGACCAAATGAATAGTGTTTACCATTTACTTCTCAATGCATTTAATTTATTTTGCACTTTCAATTAATTGCACAGAACTCAAAACCAACCCGAATGAAGGACCTTTATTAATTGCAAACCTATGTATCTATTGACCTTTGAACCCTCAGCATTGTTTCTTAAAAATACCCCAGAGTAACTTAACACTAAAGAAACTGTTAAGCTCAACATAAAGTTGGTTATTAGCCGTGTTTTCTAAGGGCACCGATAGGAGTTGCTATGGTAGTAGTAGGCTTGAATACTTTATATATGGCTTGATAATACAGTATATCAGAAAATGGTTGACAAGATGTCACAGTAGGAAAATAGAACTTTTACTTATCTGTTACTATCTCTTCATTATAAAAGACCCCCTAGGTCATGTTCTTGGTTATGCTTTTATCCCAGAACCACAAAACCCTTAAAGACAGCAGCTGAAATATGAAAAGGGAGTTGTGTTCTTCACACTATTGCATTTAGTATGTTGAGATCCAATCCCATTTGTCATAATATTGAACATAATTTGGACAGAAGACCTAAATAAACAGAGTGCCAAAAGGTATACTTTGATTTCTTCTAATACTGAGTAAATTATTCAGGACACCATGCATTAACAATAAGAAGGAAGTGAGACACATGCACACACGCACATGCATTAACGATAAGAAGGAGCTGGAATAGTTTGTTTGTGTGTGTGCACACACGCACGCACCTGTACACACACACGCACGCACCTGTACACACACACACACACACACACACACACACACACAAACACACACACACACACACACCAGCAAGCTTGCAAAGAGTTGGAATGCCTGCAACAGGAGGCACACTGCTGTTCTATTAAACATAATCTTCACATCTATGTGCTAAAGTAGTAGTGTCTGTATGTGGTATATTTTATTTAATTTTTATCTTATCCTTTTTCTGTCTTACTGCACTGGAATACAGAAAAAAAGAGGATGTTTTTGTTATTTAGCCAGGCTTTAAAAAAAAACAAAAAAAAAAAACCTTGCTGCATTTCCACCAAAGAAACTACCTGGGTTGGAGGTCTTTTCAGATTCCCCATAATTCTTGAGGGTAGGTCTGAAGTACTCTGAATGGAGGAACCCACTTGCACCATTTTGCACTTTCATTCACACAGCATGCATAAGCCAGTGTGGTGCTGCAATCTTCACTTTGAAAATGAAGCTAGAGGAGCAGCTATGACAAGTGGATAAAAGACAGCCAGATCTTGGCTCTTTTGAGCACTACTGCTGTGGGAAAAAATAAAAAAATCATAAACTTTAAAGCTAAATTCCTGCCAATACAATCTTAACATGTTTTGCATAATTTACAAATCACCCCAGTCAGGTTTGTAAGTAGTAGCTCAGTAGGCACATTTCCACTGCAGGAAATTTAGGGAAATTTTACAAGGCTGGAACCACTGGTGCTTCACTGCAGAAAAGTCCCACAAACAGCCCTTTACAGGAATGTTTAATTGGGCCTAATTGAGATTGGCCCTAAAAAATTCCAGGGTGGGGCATGAGGTTTACTTACTAAACCTACTCCCGCTACACAACTGAACAGAGTCTGGTATGAAATCCCTGGCACTGCCCTTAATTCACTATTATTGGTTGTTCATGTACATTTGAACCAACGTGAAACATCAGATGCATCTGTGTGGCAGCAGAGAACTGCAACATATAGAATTTACCAGAAGATACTGTGATGTCGCTTTATCAGATAGTCAACACGCACCAGAAGTGATTTTTGATGGTTCTATTTGTCCTTCAGACCCTTGGCTAAATATTCCTTTTGCTCTCGCATGTGTTGTTTTTTTCAAATGTTTGATTACATTAACAGTATTGTACATCGCTTTGCAAACACTGCACGTTGCTGTCTCGCGTTGTGGTGTTACATTCAGCAAACATGTGTTTAAATTTCCATGAGCACCTGTGCTGCTAACTGCATGGCTGCAGAATGGTGTCTCAATTCTATCATGAAAAGACATGCTTCTCTTCAGGAAATCCACAGCCAGCCAGCAAACTAGGTGGCAGGAATCACTTTTGGAGTCATTTCAGTAGACAACATTTACAACATCTTCTTTTCTGAAAGGCTTCAGAAATAAAAGCACTATTTAACATTCAAATGACATTTTTTAATGTCTTACTGGTTTGGCTGAAGAAACGTTTGTGAAACGTTTTCTCTATTCTGAAAGAAAATCAATTTTTACTTTTGATATAAGTAATATTCACTGCCTAGCCAAAGAAAAGGTGCCACCAAAAAAAAAAGGTCATACTCGCACAAATTATGTTGGACCACGTTTAGCTTTGATTACTGCATTTGTTCCCTGCAGCATTGTTTTGACAAGTCCATGGTTGCATTAATTTTACAGCAAGATGATGGGAGAGTTGGACCAAGCCTTCTCCAGCACATCCCAAAGATTCTCTATGGAGTTAAAGTCTGGACCTCATGGTCGCCAATCCATGAGTGAAAATGATATCTCATGCTCCCTGAACCACTCTATCCTGGAATGCTCATCTTGGAATATGTGCATACCACCAGGTATGATTTTTTTCAAATATCAAATTAGATTTACTGAGTAGTGCTTTGTTAAGGCCACTGAGCTGTTCATTCCAATCTCTTGTGTTCCCCTCACATTGTGCATGTTGTAGAAATGCTCTTACTTTAACTACAGTATTCAACTTTTTTTTTTAATATAATCTGATTTCACTAAAGCATTAAAGGGGCAATACGTGATTTCTTTTCCATCACTAGGTATGCTGTTCTATCTGTACACCAAAACAAAGTGTGTCATGATCCACACCTCTCTCTGCCTCTGCCCTCCATCCCACAACACACTCCTCTTGTCTTGTCTGCGAATGAGGATCTTGAAAATGCAAGGCCATTGTTAATCCGGCTTCTGTCCCTTTCTTTATCCAACAA
This sequence comes from Takifugu rubripes, assembly GCF_901000725.2. Lineage (NCBI taxonomy): Eukaryota > Metazoa > Chordata > Actinopteri > Tetraodontiformes > Tetraodontidae > Takifugu > Takifugu rubripes. Next base: position 9,033,026 of record NC_042285.1, read on the forward strand.
TTTATTATTTTACGACCCTTATTTATTTTGAGGTAAAGTCAGATTCTAGTTGTATTCAGGTGAACATTTCATTCTGATCAGTGCCACTTCGAGAATACGTCCCTTGTAGCCTTTTATGGCGATGGAGGCGATGGATTAACATGAAGTTATATGGAGGCGCAGCTGGCCCGGTTTGAAAACAAAGAGCTGGACACACACACACGCACACACACAGGGTGTGTAACACCATGCTATAGCCCAGATGAAATTATACCTTCAGATTTTCATAGTGTTCTTTAAATTTTGTAAGAAAAAAAAAAGATAAATGACATTGATAAATGTTGCTCATTGACCCAATCATTTAGATTTTTTTTTCGAACCACATTTCTTCTTTGAAGGCCATGGTTCTTCACTAACCTTCTAGTTTTTAATATTGATGTGACAGTTCTTAACCCAATTTTAGTAGGTTTTGTAATCTCCTTAGATGTTTTCTCTTCTTGAGGCACGCCATTGATTTAAGTTTAGATTCTAAGTCTAGTTTATTTAGAGCCCAAAATCACAAACATCCTTTGCCATGAAGGGCTTTACAAGCTGTAGAGTTGTGACATCCTTTAGACCCTCCAATAGGGTCAGGAAAAACTTAAAAATCCTTATACGGACCAGTCTTACACAGGACATTTATAAATTAGCATCTTTCCAAGACCAAAAGATGTGCCTTTTAACAAAATTGTTTAAGAAATAAGCCACTCACTGAATCAGTTGGGATTAAATAACATATTACCAGATGAAAGATATTTATCCACGTAGTAATTATCCAATAGGAGGCTCTCAATTTGCTTGATTAAATAAAGGGGGCAACTTTAAATTTGCTTAAAAATTGTTTTAGGCAGCAAAGACAATAGATGGAGCAAAAACATGCAAAAATGGCAAAACATACCTTCCACATTCATATACCGCACATTCTGGCAGATTTTAGACTCTGGAACTTCTGTGTCAGCACAGAAGGGACTGATTTTGGCGTTTGAGACTAAAATCAAGGAAGAAACTAGGATGCCAGAAAACAACACCCACAATTAGATAGAAGCATTAAGCAAAATAAGAAATGGATCTTATTTTAAAGGTCTAATTTGTAAAGAAGAGAACTGTCAGTCATCAATAACATTAAAGGATCTTCACAGGGAAGCCCATCTTCACAGGGTCCAGACCCTGTGAAGATGGGCTTGAAAATGGAAATGGCTCCTCAATTGTTGACATTCAGAACAGCACAGCATGAGCATGAAAAATTATGCTACTCAAGGCCTACAGGATAACAGTGAGATTTTACCCTGAAGGTTTAATCCAGTAAGGCTGGTAGGAAACCTCAGGGTATAATCATTATCTGACATGTGGCCAATCTCAGGAAGACTGCAGCTAATTATGTTGCAGTCATGTCTGGACATCTAAATTTATACAATATCTTGTATGTTATTGTTTTTAGTCAACTTTTCCAAGAATTCCGCAAATTGTGTGACTGTCAATATTCTTCTACATATTGAAATTATGTGTCGTATGATACTGAAGGAAAAGTCCCCCCTTCGCCATTGAAAAAACTAGTGGTCTGATTTTCACAGTACAAAAAACCCTACAATTTCTTAAAGAGTGCAGTGAGGAATTGAATAGTAAACAAAAGGTGCAGAATCTCAGGAAGAAAAAGAAGGAAGAAAGACACAATATTAAAGCTGTGCCCCTGCAACACTCAAAGTGCTTCTGATACAGATTACATCTGCATTCACATGCAGTAATATGCATGCATTGGTGGCAGTTCAGAATAAACTGACCCTTCACAAACCTTCCAAAAATGCATTTGCAGTCCAGGGTTCAATCAGGCATCATTGTTGCGGTTTTTGACACTAAAGTCAGAGGCTGGAGCAGCCATGCCCTGACACTATTAATGCTAACAATTTATATACGCACTGGATAAGCATGTGGTGCAGGTGTGTATATTTGTAAAAAAAAAAGAATTAAAGAAGGAATATGATTGTTTTCTTGCTCGGATCTCTATTGTTTTATTTTTGGTATAGCCCATGTTTCTAAAGTGCCCATTGTGTGTGTATGCATCTGTGTGTGTGTGTGTGTGTGTTCTATGTCTTCCATATCCTGTGTCAGCATGTGGTAGTATTGAAATTTACACTTCTGTAAATGAATTATTCACAGTGTATGATGTGCTACAATGCGCAGTTGAGAGTGTCTCCAACAAAATAAGGGCTGAAAGGAATTGAATTGATGTAACATATGCAGTTTGTGCCTGCCACTGAGTAGACTCAGTGGCAATGCCTTCACTGTAGCAACAGGGATGCTTGGATTTTAAGTGGTCCTCTGAACGTCATCTGGAATGTACATTCCATATAGCAAATAAATGCTCCCAAAACAAATAGGGATATTTGATACATGTATGTATTCTAACTATCATTTGAATGATATCATTCTCTCCATGCCTCTTCATCATTTGATTTTTAATTTCCATTTCATATTTTGATATATGATGACATTGTTATTATTTGTTAGTTTGGTGTTGTCAGTTTCTAGTACACGAATAAAATAAAATAAAGTAATTTTTTGTTAAACTCTAGACCAAGCTTTAATACTGTTACACTTTCAATTTTAATGAACTGCCAATCAATTCTGATCTGTGGTTTTAATGATTAAACATGTATTTTCCTTTTAAAACCAGTGAAGTTAAGAATATAGATGCTCTTTTGAAAGTCAAACAAAAGCCTAAATTTCAACATATTCTTGTAGTCATATTTTTTAGGTGGCAACAGAAGATAGACATTTTAACGAAGGTTGAGGCTTAAGACAGCTCAGTATTGGTTTCAGTGTGCACACTTTGTCATGTATGTGATCTCAAGTTATTTGTTTGTTCATGAACTATTTTTGATACAGTATAAATAAGCATGACATTTAAAGGGCATATTACTCTCCTGTCAGTAAATTAATGTTGTATGATGTATGATTTGTATGATTTCATACAGGAATGAACTGGAATCTGATTTTTTTGGTCCAAGACCAGTGATAAATTTAAGCTGACGCATAATATAAACAAAAACTAGGATGGATCTTTAAAAAAGTGCATCTGTTTCGCTGTGTAAATTTCATTATAGCAACCTTGGTGAACCAATACGCCGTGATTAATGTGCTAAGGCTGTTATGCATTAAAAACGGTCCTAATGTATCGTGTATTATCTTTGAATCAGCCTGGCTCTGGTCTGTGTCAGGACCAGTTAGCATTAAGTCTCCGTTTCTTAAAGGTTTGTCGTCCCCACATCCTGTTTTATTTTGAAGTGTTATCCTCATCTTCCTGTCAAGTTTTCCACCTGTGTGATTGGATTGTCTATCCTAATGCTTTCCAACTGTGTCTCATTGTCTTCCCCCACTTCATATAAAAGGTGTTTCTTTTCTTTTTGCCAGACCATCTTGTTATTTAATGTGAGCAAAACAGAGTTTCTTCATTGAGAATTTCCATGTTTTGACCTGAATTCTGTTTTTGATTTTCAAGCCTGACTGAGATTTTGTTCCTCTGACTGATTTTCTCTCGTACTAGTTTACGGGTTTTGAACTGAATAAATGGATGTACTCAAATCCTGAGTCTTTACCCGTGTATACAGGTTGCAGAATGCTGACCCTGGTAGTTTGCACTGATATTTAAGTCTTATTTAAAAACCTCCACGAAGAGGTTTACCTCCAGGAAGGACGTTATGTCACAGCTGCAATTTGTTTACTGTCTGTTTTCAAAATAACCTAAAATGCTTGGAACATTTATTTTTACATATAAAAATATGTTCACTATAATGTACTGCAAGTATAAGTCACAATACGTGGGGAAATGTGCTTCTCTCTCTCTCTGTCACTCTCTCTCTCTGCCTTGATTGTGGGGATCATAGTCTGTCATCTCCAGCTTCAATCAGCCATCCTTTCACAAATGAATAGTGTCCCTATCTGAATATATATATATATTTTTATTTTTCTCACAAACCCTTGAATACTAGCAACAATGGCAGACAAACTAATTGAAGGTATTCCAATTGATTAGAGTATTAATTTTGGGTGTATGTCACTAGAAATGGAAAAATAAGATGCTTAATGAAGGTCTGCACTCTCTGCATGCTTTGTTTCTAGTTTCATAATATTCCACTTTTTCCCTGAGATTTATATGTGCAATAATCTCTACCATGCTACAATAATTTGTCAGAAGGACGATTATGCAAACTACATATAATCACCAAGTATATCCTAAACTGTTCTGCTGAATTATCTGTGGAAGTTTTATTTTCCCATAAGTTAAAAATTGTTTCATATCTTAATGGAATTAGGAAGCCGACGGATCCCTTCGATTGAATATGGAGATTATCGATGCGTGAGATGGCACATGGAAACATAGGAGACCCAAAAGTCAAGAAAACAGAGGGAAGATTATTTCAGATTGGCAGAGCATCCAAAGAATACAGAATTTGTGTTAGAGATGAGACAATAATGCAGCTGGTCAGTAAAAAGAAGCCATTAGAAGTAGGAATTAGATTTTGAAGCCAGTGCAGTCCCTTCTTCATGCATGAAATGCCCTGTAATCAATTAGGGACGACAATGGCTGCAGCTCTGCATGCCTCTGTGTTTTAAAGATTCTGTGTGTTGTAGACTGTTGCCTTCTAAAAAGGCAGCACACTTTTCAGTGGTTGATGTGGGTACATGAAGGGAGGCTTGCCTGAGAGAGTTCCAGCTCTACCTATCCTGATGCTCATCTCCTCATTCAGCAGCTGCAGTGAAGGCTCCTCTGCTTTCTCTTTCATCTGCTTGGCATCATGGGGCAAAGCAAAGGCTAAGTGAGGGTCAGCACCTACACCCTGTAGATGACAGAAAGGATGTAAAATATTAGAAAGCAATCAAGAGAGCAAGAATGGGAATCCAGTTTATCGTTCACTATAATTGAAAGATCCATTATATTATGACCCGCGTTTACTATGCAGCAGATTGTTGCATGTGGAATTTCACTAAGAAAGAGTGTGTGCAGGGTTCCACATGTGTTCCACATCAGCCTTGTGCAAAACTTTATATTTTAACAAATATGCATTCCAATAATAGGGAATTCTGCATGTTGGCAAAGAGAGGTTCACTCATGTGCATGAGGGGGAGAATTTCATTTCAGCCACAGCAAGAGCTACTTGTAGTAATATCATTGTTGAGGTGTTTGATGAATGGCTTTAACACGACAGCAGGAGACAGCGGATTGCATTGGGATGTCTAACAAAGCATTGTTACTTCAATTTTTTATACTATAATAAAGAATATATATTGGAAACAACAATTTTAGTTAAGTACATCCTTGAACTGCAGCACTACAACATGCACTAAACTCTTAAAGGACAATTCTGGATCCATATTCTCTTTTAAATTATGGTCCATTATGCACAATGAATATATTATTTCAACAAAATTAACATTTGTCTCAAGTTTCCCTTGCCCGGATGCGGGTCACCGGGGCCCCCTCCTGGAGCCAGGGGGTGGAGCACGTTGGCGAGTGCCTGGTGGCCAGACCTCTGCTCATGGAGCCCGGCCGGGCACAGCCCGAAGAGGCAACATTGGACCCCCTTCCTCACCTCAACGCACAGCAAGGGCTCTTCTCGAGAGGGGTTGGACTCTCTACCACTCTGGAGTTGTCGATGGTGAGAGGCGACGGGCAGGGGTGGCAATTCTCGTTGCTCCCCAGCTTAGTGCCTGTATATTGGAGTTTACCCCGGTGGATGAGAGGGTAGCCTCCCTTCTCCTTTGGGTGGGGGGACGGATCCTGACTGTTGTTTGTGCCTATGGCCCAAACAGCAGTTCAGCGTATCCACCCTTTTTGGAGTCCTTAGAGGGAGTGCTGGAGAGCGCTCCTTCTAGGGGCTCCCTCGTCCTCCTGGGTGACTTCAATGCTCACGTTGGCAATGACAGTATGACCTGGAGAGGTGTGATTGGGAAAAACGGACCCCTGATCTGAACCAGAGTGGTGTTTTGTTATTGGACTTCTGTGCTTGTCTCAGATTGTCCATAACAAACACCTTGTTCAGGCATAAAGGCGTCCACATGTGCACTTGACACCAGGATGCCTTAGGCCGCAGATCGATGATCGACTTTGTGGTTGTGTCATCGGATTTGGGGCCGCATGTTCTGGACAGTCGGGTGAAGAGAGGGGCGGAGCTGTCAACTGATCACCACCTGGTGGTGAGTTGGCTTCGATGGTGGAGAAGGATGCCGGACAGACCCGGCCGACCCAAGACCCGAGTCTCCTGTCAGAAGGAGCTTCAACTCACACCTCCTGGAGAGCTTTGACCATGTCCTGGGGGAGACGGGGGACATTCAGTCCGAGTGGACCATGTTCCGCGCCTCCATTGTTGAGAAGGCTGACCGGTGCTGTGGCCGCAAGGTGGTTGGTGCCTGTCGTGGCGACAATGCCTGAACCTGCTGGTGGACACCAGCGGTGAGGGATGCCGTCAGGCTGAAGAAGGAGTCCTATCGGGCCTTACTGGCCTGTGGGACTCCTGAGGCAGCAGATAGGTACCGGCAGGCCAAGCGGAGTGCAGCTACGGCTGTTGCCGAGGCAAAGACCCTGGTATGGGAAGAGTTTGGTGAGAACGACTTTCGGACGGCCTCAAAAAGGTTCTGGACCACCATCCAGCATCTGAAGAAGGGGAAGGAGTGTGCTGTCAATGCTGTGTATAGTGGTGATGGTGTACTGCTGACCTCAACTCGGGATGTTGTGGATCGGTGGAAGGAATACTTCGAGGACCTCCTCATCCCACCAACACGCCTTCCAGGGAGGAAGTAGGGCCTGGGGACCTGGAGATGGGCTCTCATACCTCCGGGGCTGAAGTTGCTGAGGTAGTCAAAAAACTCCTCGGTGGCAAGGCCCCGGGGGTGGATGAGATCCGCCCAGAGTTCCTTAAGGCTCTGGATGTTGTAGGGCTGTCGTGGTTGACTCGACTCTGCAACAGCGGGTGGGCATCGGGGGCGGTGCCCCTGGATTGGCAGACCGGGGTGGTAGTCCCTCTTTTTAAGAAGGGGGACCGGAGGGTGTGTTCCAACTATAGGGGGATCACACTCCTCAGCCTCTCTGGTAAGGTCTATTCAGGGGTACTGGAGAGGAGGGTCCGCCGGATAGTCGAACCTCGGATTCAGGAGGAGCAATGTGGTTTTCGTCCTGGGCGTGGAACAGTGGACCAGGTCTACACCCTCAGCAGGGTCTTTGAGGGTGCATGGGAGTTTGCCCAACCAGTCAACATGTGTTTTGCGGACTTGGAGAAGGCATTCGACCGTGTCCCTCGAGGGGTCCTGTGGGGGGTCCTCCGAGAGTATGGTGGTCCGCTTCCTGTACGATCGGTGTCAGAGTTTGGTCCGCATTGCTGGCAGTAAGTCGAACTCGTTTCCGGTGAGGGTTGGTCTCCACCAGAGCTGCCCTTTGTCACCGATTCTGTTCATAATTTTTATGGACAGAATTTCTTGGTACAGTCATGGTGTTGAGAGGGTCCGGTTTGGTGACCTCAGGATCAGGTCTCTGCTTTTTGCAGATGATGTGGTCCTGCTGGCGTCATCGGCCCGTGACCTCCAACTATCACTGGATCGGTTCGCCACCGCATGTGAAGCTGCTGGGATGAAAATCAGCACCTCCAAATCTGAGGCCATGGTTGTCAACCAGAAAAAGGTGGAGTGCCTTCTCCGGGTCAAGGAGGAGATCCTGCCCCAAGTGGAGGAGTTCAAGTACCTCGGGGCACTGGTCCGTAGTGGTGAAGAGAGAGCTGAGCCAAAAGGCGACGCTCTCAATTTACCGTTCAATCTTCGTTCCTACCCTCACCTATGGTCATGAGCTTTGGGTAATGACCGAAAGAACAAGATCATGGGTACAAGCGGCCGAAATGAGCTTCATCCGTAGGGTGGCTGGGCTCTCCCTTAGAGATAGGGTGAGAATCTCTGCCATCCGGGAGGAGCTCGGAGTAGAGCCGCTGCTCCTCCGCGTTGAGAGGAGCCAGATGAGGTGGCTTGGGCATCTAGTTAGGATGCCCCCTGGACGCCTCCCAGATGAGGTGTTGAGGGCATGTCCCTCCGGTAGGAGGCCCCCGGGAAGACTCAGGATTCACACAGTCCAGTCTAGCCATCCTAACTGGTGTCGAGTATCATCTATTGAACATTTTATACTGTCTAACTTTGGACATAGCATCTCTCATTGAACTCCCCAGCCTGAACCTAGTGTAAGGTATATTTAAAGAAAAAACATTTTTTAATTAGAGTTCAGCGGCTAAACTGTTCTCACAGTTTTAATTAAAAGTGTACAAATACCTACCTAACCTGATATGAACAACTAATGAGCTGTTCTGTACATATGTAATATTATGCATCATAAAATGTTCAAAATGGCTAAAGCGTAGTATGGCAAAATTTTGGCACACTGTTGAAGATGATGTGAATTGTGGTCTTTATCAGGTCTCTTTACCACAAAATCCAATACACTATTTTTAACTTGTCCAATGTAAACAATTGTCACCGTCTCTTATCATCCAATAATAATACCCTAAAAACTTCAGTCTGGTAGATTTAACACAAAGAAAGAGTGATTAAAATGCCTACCTTGTAAATGCTACAATAGAGTGCCAAAAGTACTTTCCCACCCATTACCATGGATGGCGGTTATCGTTTATATTTTACCATTAGCATCACATTTGATAAAATCTGCTGTCAAAAAGCTTATATTATTTTACAGCTCCTTGGGACAGTATGAAAAGAAAAAAATAGTTTCTATAACTGTTAGCACTCAAGTAAAAGTACCTATAAATTCATATGTAGGGGATACATTAAGACACCGAGCCCTCCTAGAATAGCGACATTAAGCCTTAGAGAGACAGCATAATGAAAGTAATAGTCACACTTCATGTTGTATGTGTTGATACCAAAGTGTGTCTGTGTAGCCTTTGCTGATACAGGTACAACCTCTTCAGCATATTCACACTCAGTTAAAAAAAGGTAAAGCAGTAGTGATCTACTGATCACAACACTGACCCACTAAACCAGCAGCTTATTCAATTCAATTTAATTCAATATAATGCATTTTTGTATGTATTTCTATGCTCTATGCCTCTCCTCTCCTCTCCCCTTCCCTCTACCTCTCCTCTCCTCTCTATTCTATCCTCTACCTGTCCTCCCCCTTCTCCTCTCTCTCTACCCAGCCGGCCATCAGCAGGAGGGTCCCCCTACATGAGCCTGGTCCTGCTTAAGGTTTCTTTTTGTTAAAGGGGAGTTTTTCCTTGCCACTGTTGCTTGTCTGGGGTCAGGCCCTGGGATTCTGGAAAGCGCCTTGAAACAATTTTGATTGTAAAAGATGCTATATAAATAAAGATTGATTGATTGCTTGCTTGCTTGCTTGCTTGCTTGCTTGCTTGCTTGCTTGATTGATTGATTGATTGATTGATTGATTGATTGATTGATTGATTGACGAGGTCACCTCTCCCTCAGTCAAGATGCCCCTTCTCTTCAAGCCTTTGATCATCCTGTTTGAAATCACGTAGTTGCAGCTGGTATTCACTGAGAACATGATGAGGTCATGCCACTAATGAAATAGCATGGCTGCTTAGAAAAATGTCAAAGTCATTTACTGCGTTGGAATCAAAACAATAATGAAAAAGTATCACTCCTTTTCAAAGCAAGGGAGAAGACTCCTGTATTTGAAAGCCATGATCTTTACAGCTTCAAAGTTGCAGCAGGGGGACAGCTTGACAGGGGGAGGCAAGAATCACAAAAAAAGACAGCATAAGTCATTTTCTGCACTGGTCACAGTCTAGCACACCTCTCACAGGGACATACTTTCTTTTTTTTTTGTTCTCCTGCGTACTGTACTTCAAATAATGACCTTCAATGTGAACATGAACTCCAGCGTTCTAGATAACGGATTGTTTCTGGTTCCACCAAGCCTCAGAACTATTAAAACTAGCTGAATCTTTACACTTACTCTGGTTTAGTGATAAAAAGAAGTGCTCATTGTTTTTATAGGTGAATGTTCAACCACCACAGTATAGAATTTGAGTTTGGTGCTAAAATCCTTTCAATGAATTCTTGCTTGAATACTCAAATATATAAAAGAATGGTCGTGCAAATGTTTTAAACCATGACGTCATAGGGGACAAATACCTCAAATATGAAACTAATCATGGACAGAACCGATCTCCTGCTGGAGACTGGTATGTAGTTTGTCTGTAGTTTTTCCGAGATTTAAAAAAAAAAAAAGACAAATCTGTATGTTTGGATATGACAACTGTGTTTGATTGTTTCTTTGACCCACCTTCAGCTCGAAACAAGCTGTGCAATAATTTCACATTCATTTTTGCATGTGATTTCCCTTTTAACTTGGGCACCAAATCTGACTTGACACTTTAGAGAGAGCAAGAGAATATCTTCCAATTGAAAGTTTGACCTTTTTTGTCACAGAGGTCAACTGGATTGTTAATAGACAAATCCCAGACATTTAATTTATTCTTGAAGCTAAAATAAATGTATTGTTGTTAAGATGGGGGAGTCAGGATCGTGTCACCTCTATCAGTTTCTCTGTTATTTAATGAATTAATTTGCATTTAAATAAATATTTAACAGTCATTTGCTTGTAGGTTGGATCTGCTGCGGCATTAACGGGGTTGGGTTGCAACAAGAGAGCCGATCTTTTCTCCACAACATCCCATTACACCTTGGTTGGCAGGTTGCACATTACTATGCTAAATTTTGTATGATGAGCATCATAACACAGGGTACACAAAATACATTTTAGAAAGAGTAACATATTTGAGCAATAATCATACCTGTGGCCCCAGCGGAGATGGAACAACAAACATTTTAATTCTCACTCCTAATATAATCACCCTGGATGTCAAGGATGGATCAGTAAAGCTTAAAATTGAGTTGTGGGTCAGTTTGGATGGCTTCAGCTATCATCAAGACACAGATGGAGCAGCTATCCAGCAGGCAAGAAGGAAAAATGATTCTCTACTGCAGTACAGCGCTCTCACGCTTCGCTGCATCCCACGATTTATCATAGTCATGCAGAGAAACTTACCAGACCCAAAAATCCCCATCAGATCCTCTGTTTGCCAACACTTATTCTGTTGAATTTGATGCATTTGTAATAACTAAAATTATGATAACGGAGGCAGTGATGTATTCATCATGTAGTGAGACAACAGATTGGCCACCTGACCCAAAATACAACTGAATGTTGAATCACAAGTCAACTTTTAAATCCCACTGGTTGAATTCATTCACAATATTGAAGATGTGAATTTAGATGTAACATTTATTCATCCATGTAAAAGGATCAAAAGACAATCAATCAGATTTCATGCATGTACTCATATGTATTGATTAAACTGTAGAGTACAGAGACAGTTAATTATTACTGCTGCAGAACGGAAGTGAAAACATCTACCATTAGATGTACGGTGGATTAGTCTGCACTCTGGCTAATGTGTAATGAGGTGTGGATCCTGTTGATGTCCAAGTGTGGACATCAACAGGATCATCAACAGAAGTGTTAGTTTTATTTATGGACACATTTCAATGTGTACTTCTCAGCGATGAGAGAATAGAGTTTCAAAGCTAAAAATTGCAAAAGCTGTACTCACTTTAAGGAATAGTAATGTCATTAATAACCATAATCTTCAGTCAAGAAATCTGGCTCTCCTACAATTGTCTTCCTACTTCTGGCTTACACCAAAGATATGATGATTGAAAATATGTAATTTTTAACATCTGGATGGTGCAATATTTAAACAGGCTACATTTTTAAACCAAATGATACAAATACCATCCAAATACCTGCTGCACAGGAGATGGTTTTCTAGTGACGGAGCATCTGCACCTGTTGAGCTCTTTTAATGAGCAGGCCTTGATTTAAAATTAAAAATCCTCGATCTAAAGCAGCCTGTGTATCAGACAGCATCTGCATTCTCCATGCAAATGCCTCTTCACCAAAACTGTCTAGATGAAAACACTTGTTCAGAGGTCATTGAGAGAAACAAATTCACAACTTCTTACAGAAACAATTGTTTAAAGTGTACAAAAGCATATTGCTGTGATGGAGAAAAATACATTTTAGATCACGACCATGTTATAACATGATATAATAATATAATATAATATATTATACAAATGGGACACTGTGTACAAATGTGATTATTATATTGTACAAACATGTCAATTATATTGTACAAATGGGATTTTTTTACTGTATTATGTAGGACTATAAGTATGGAAGACAATGGCTAATTTACAGCAGTTGATCAAGTTTTAGCCTACAATATAATACTCATTTACAAAATATAATTATCACATTCATATTCCTACAATATATCACATTTACACAATATATTTATCATATTTTACAATATAATTACCACATTCCTACAATATAAATATCATATTAGTACAATAGACTTATCAGGCTTGAGCAATAGAATCATAGAATATAATGGATAATACATTATCATATTTCTACAATATATTTATCAAGTTATAAAACGATAGTAATCCAAAATGTGTTTCCCCAGTTCTATAGCTTCTATAGCTTCTTCCCGCTTCTATAGCAGCAACTAAAACATACGTCCATGTTATTTGTGTCCGACGTTAAGTATTTGTCAAACTCGAGCATTTCAGTGACAAACTTTCTTTCTTTCTATTTAGAAAATTAAAAAATGTTAATAAATGTTAGTTTGACCATACAAAGTATTTAATAGTGACCGTATTGCTGTCCGTGCAGGGACATTCACAAAACATGACCTACACAAGACACTCTAGTTCCTCTGCTTGATCATTCAGAGGAGTTCCTACTGCTGCTGGAATGGTAATCTTTACCTTTTGGAAATGTGCAGCAATTAAAATTCTGCACATGGGGCACGATTATTATTCAACCGTACCTCTTACTGTTGAGTAATTGAGATCTTGCTATGTAGAAAACAGTGACATTAGTGCTGCAGTCTTCAAATCATTCTGTTCTCACAAAAGAGCAATTCAGTCTCACTGACAGCTGGCACCAGCAGCTATCAAAAAAGGTACTTCATTTCAAGAAACTGCATTTTACAATCCAAGGTAAAGGTATATTTTTTATCTTACTGCAAATTCTTTTCCAGGACAGTAAAATTATAGAGTTATGGACTTTTCATCAAAAACCTTTTGTGATATTATAATCAGGTTCAGGCTGCCTGACTTTCAAATTAGTGTTTTCCTATAGTAATATAGTTATTAAAAAAATCTGTAAACAACTAAAAAGAGAATAACATATCCTTTGTCAGGACCACATAGTGTCTTTGTCAAGTGTCTGTTCCGTACAGGTTTTGTCCTTGTCCTTGTCATGTCCTCTTTCATTTTGTAGTGTGGTGTCATCGATGTCCTCCTGTCAAGTTCCCCGCCTGTGTGATTGGATTACCCTCCCTAATACGTGTGTGATCAGTTTCTTGTGTTCCCAACCTTCAAGCCAGCCTTTTGGATATTTGCACTGTTGCCTGATTATTTGATCTTGTGGTAATTGGCTACTGTTGAACAAATGGATTTTGATTCAGTCAGAATCTTATTACCGTACTCAGCAATTGGTTTGTGACATCCTGTGGCACTCACTAAAAATGCACATGCAACAGGCATGAATCAGAGTGTCACCTACAAACTAGAGCATTATGCAGCAACATGAAAAAGCCCACTGAGTTTGCATGTCACATTTAATAGCCTATTACTTTATATTCTGGTGGGTTTATCTTGTCTATGTTAAAGTTTCTCTTGGCTGGCCATGCCCCAAGATCCAAATTTTCTCAGCGAGAAGACGATGGAGCTGAATGTCACCTAATATGAGCTAGGAAAAGCAATCTTCTGAAAGATAGTGGAAAAACAACTCCTCATTTCCCAAATAAGCATGCAAATACTGTTACTGGTATTCTTCGATGTGGTCAAAATGTGAAAAGAGAAGAAGAATCTGGCTACTGTTGCAGAGAAAATGTAGGACAGTCATTAGACTTTAATTAATGTATTTTAAAGAATTTTCCTAAAACATAGCGCGTTCTTATGTTTAATGTTATGTTTTTGTTTTCTCAAATGAATGCACAGTACTTAAAAATGTATATACTATCTTGTAATATCTGAGAAATTGTACTTAGAATGCAAGAAAGCATGAGTGCTTTCATCTCTTTAATCTTAGCTGAAAGCCTCTCGACTTGGAAATGCTGATTTGAAGAACAAACAAGAGGAAGACTGAACAGTGAAATCAAAGGAAGTGCAACACACACACACACGCACATGCACGCACGCACGCACGCGTGCGCACACACACACACACACACATGCATGCACAGAGTTAGGGGAATACTCATCAGGAACCTGAATGACTAGTCCAATTACTGGAATGCTGCCTGGAATGATTAATGAGCTTAATATGAATATTCTTATGAGGCGTTGTTTATTGTAACTTTATCTGAAAAACTGTAATTATATTGTAAAATGTCTGACCAGACTGCATCAAACATTTATTTGCTAGACAATGTTACCTTGTATGAGCCTTGGAAATCAAAGGTTGTGGCCCCTGCAGTCATTGAAATTAATCACTTTGTTTTGTTGTGTGACCTTGTATGCTCTCATATACTTTTGAATCATAGACTGATGTGCATACTCTAGAGAAGAATGTGTGTTTAGTTATTTGCTGTGACATATTACATAAAAAGGCTCAGACAATCTGGATATATCCTTGAGGCCACTGGACTGAAACTGACAATCCTGCAGGTGCATTTGTTTGCTGGTTTGCTGCTGATGGTGTTGTTTTTAATGTATGGCAGCAGTGTACCTAGGTCTATGCTTTGCTTTCTTTTATCTGACTATGAAGTAAATGTCACTAATTGAGAGAATGTAGCCTGATTCAAAAACCAAAACTGCAGATGAATAGGGTATTTATGTGTGGCTACCAAAGTTCCTGAATATAAATATGGGCTTTAAGGGAAGACAGCAGCCTGAAAGGGCCTTGAATCGTGTTGAATGGAGATTTTTATTGTGGGTTCTGGGGGGGGGGGGGGAGGGGGAGAGAACTTTGGTCCCACATTTATGGGTATAATTACAACCCTGTCTCAATATCTAAAGGCAGCATTTCTAACAATTTCAAATTCATAGATAAATGGATTAGAAGTTGGAAATGTCAGACATACCATTTCACTTTATGCTGATGATATAATGCTTTTCTAACCAAGCATGAGATATGTCTCCCTGCTTTGGTTAATTTATCAAAGACCTATGGTGCTATATCAGGTTAGAAGGTAAACATTCTACCAGTAGCTCAGTCTGTTGAGGACTGGGTCGAGAAGCGGACAGTACCCAGTTAAAGTCCCAGTACGGACAAAACATGGAAGGTGTTCTGGTATTTGGGGGAGGTGGCAGGACACCTTCATCTTCACTGACAAAGTGCCCTTGAGCAAGGAACTGACCCCCTAAGTGTTTACATAGGGCTCTGGATGTGCTGGTGACTCATTCAGGGGTGCACCTCGCCTTTGCCCATATGCAACTGGGACAGGATCTACCACCCTCCCCCCGATACAGGGACATAGCAGTCAAGAAAAAAAAAAGTTACACAACATGAAGAGTATTATCACACCTCTCAATTTAGCCACAGATGTTATGCCTAGTGTGTGTTTGTGTGCGTATACAAACTAATAATAATAATTGTCTCTAATTTATGATCCACTGCTGAATAAGGTCTGCCTATTTCATTAATAGGTAGGGTAAACTGTATTTTTTTTTAAAAGTACTGTCTTGGTTTTTATATTTATTATGGACTCTTCCTTTTCATGTCCTTTCTTTAAAAAATCTAATAGTTTAATAACAATTTTTTTGGCAGGTAAAGATAGGTAGAAGAAAACAAAATAAAAGTCCTCTGCCTGAAGCCTTGTGAATGAGGACTTTCTGATTTGTATTATTACTTAGCAGCTCAATCAATGATCGTAAGGGCCTGGCAAACAAATACACAGAGCCCTCCTTCATAGTTACAAATTGCACAAAACCAATGAACATTAAGCTTTCCATTCTTCCATGTATTCCTATTGTACCTACTTTCAAAGAATAAGCAACCCTTTTGTTTTACATAGGAGCATATAAAAATATAAATACGTCATTGATTAGAGAAATTACTAACAACATTCAATTCATTCATCTGCCCCCTCTGTGCCAAGCCTGCTCTGCCCGAGATACTCAAGGGTGAATCTTGCTGCACAAGAAGAGTCAATATTATGTTCATAGCGGGGAATGTGATTTCTAAATTCCTCAAAGGAACAGTTTGTACATGACATTTTCCTCTCTGACGAAGAAGGCAAGAGAAAGTAACTGGTTTTCTTTAGGTTGGAGGTTTATTTTGTTAGGATGACAACAATCTCAATTTAGCAACCATGGTTGTTTTCTGAGCTGATCCCATGCTGACACAGCTTGATCCACATTTTTGTGAAATATGCTGTGGTGAATCATAAAATTATGTTAATATTATGACAGAAATCATGTACTCAAGCAGGGCAAAAATTGTTTTTTTGGCTTCCATCATACTTTGTTGAATTACTTTTTCATTTTGCCTCAGGCAGTAAAAGCATTCTGCTGAATACAGAAATTAAAAACAAGGCCGCTATAAAAACTGACATAAATACAGAGAATTAGTTGCTTCAAAGCGGATTGCTGGTGTGCTGAGAGCACATGAATGTTTGCCCTTTTTATCTGCATCTGATCTTTATGAGTGCCGCATTCTTTGATCTCACCCTCAAAGCTAATGTGATCATTTATATGGTAAATAACGGTTATGTATTACAATAATCAATACCTGACCTGAAAAATAGGTGTAATACTGTTGTTATGTGATGCCAGGGAACACACTCACGTATGAAGTGGACCACCAAACAAATACCAAACCATGGACATTGATATCTTTGATTCGGTTTTGAAGGCAATAATTTAATGTAAAGGCTAAAATGAACTTTGATTGACTGAATATTTTTACAACAATATAATTTTCAATTCATACTTCAAAACAGTGTGTGGATCACAGTTTAAATTGCTCTACATTTATTATTAATAACTCAGCAATGCCCTTTTATTTCTTAAACAACTTAAAGGAGCTATATTTAAGAAACTGATTTGAAGTGATCAAAAAGGATTAACATTAAGGAATAATGTTAATTTAAATTATTTAGATTACTGACAGAGGTAGTTCAGCTCGTATATTCTCATTTTAAAAACAGATCTGCAGCCTGCAATGCCTGTAATGCTGATGTCATTTTGTGTTTTGGCTTGTTGTGCCACCCTCCACCCATTTACCCAATTACCACTGAGCTGGAGCTACAAACATTTCAGATCCCAAATGTCTGACATTGCTAAACTCAAAAGACTAAAACTGAGAAGCTAAATCACTGCACACGTTCTATCTTCTAATTTCCATGTATCATCTCTGGTCTTAGAATGGAAGCCTCTTAAAGGCTCTCTGATGACATGGCTGAGACACTCAGCTAACATGTTGTCTGATTAAAGATAACTAGGTGCCGAAAAGGGCATGCGGCAAGTATTCTGCAAGTGAAGAGGCCTGAAGGACAGGCCGGATTTCATCCTGCCTTACCCTAAAGAGTACCCCCTAACAGCATCCACTGAGTGCATCTTAATGAGGACACAGACATGATATTATAGTCTACCACAGGGAAGAAGTGCCTTGCAGTTTGTGGAGGAACAGACTGTGGCATATACAGTGTGTTTGGAAACAATCTTACATTTCTTATGGTAAACTCATGTCAAAAAAAAAAAAAATCCCGATCAATTTAGACTCAGTACTGCACAAGGATAACCCAGAATTCATTTTATTTTGCAAATTAATAAAAACAGAAATTCAGAATCAAAATTCAAAATCTTAGCTGTCACACTTGCATTGACATGGCTCTACAACTTAAACTGAGTCTGTCTGCGTACAATTAAATGGATTGGACCTGATTGTTAAGGCTTACACCTGTCTAAATAAAGCCTGAAAGCTCGTCAGGCTTCAAAGCCAAAAAAAGAGATCCTTGAGGTCAAAAGAACTGCCTCAATAGCTCAGAGACAGATCTTTAGCAAGACACAGATCTGGACAAGGCTAGGAAAACAAAATCTACTTTATTTATTGCTCCTAAGAGCTCGGTGGTCTCCATTATTCTCGTATGAAAGACATTTGGGTCAACCAGGTCTCTTCCTACAGCTGGATGTCCAGCCAACCTTTGATCTTTGGGTTCTTAGTTACCTCTCACTAAAGCTTTTTCCCCCTCCAACTGTTCAGGTTGGCTGGATTGTTCAGGTCAGCTAGACACCCAGCTGTAGGAAAAGTCCTGGATGTCACCATCCAAAAAAAAAAGGTCTGTCTGCATCTGCTGCCTTATTGTTTCGATAAATTTCTGCAATGTTTAAAGATTTATTTACATCCATCATTGCATTACTACCAGGATCTGGTGGACTCTGTGGTACCCTAAACCACTCTTTCATAATTTGAGCCTGTTGAATCATGGCATTGTCATCCCAGAATATATTATATTAATATCCATGGAAGAAAAAATCCATTGAAGGAATAACCTGGTCATTCAGTATGTTCAGGTAGTCAGCTGATCTCATTCATTGGGCACATACTGTTGGTCAACATTGACATGACCAACTGCAGCAACCCCATTTCATCTGCCTTCCCTCACTCTGGAACAGGGTAACTTTGGACACTTCAGAGCACATGACCTCCTTCCATTGCTTTTTTCCCCAATTAGCCTCATTGATTAGTGGTTTTCTTAAGGCTACACAGCTGCTCAGTCACAATCCGTTGAGTTGTCTTTGCATTGTTGATGTGCAAAATGCTCTTATTTTCACTATTAAACATAGGTCATGGTTCTGCTATTGTTTTTGTATGATTTGATTTGGCCAAATGTTTAAGGAATCGTAGGCCGACCACATTCCAAAGGCGATACTGCCCCACTATCCTTCCAGTCCTTAATGATGCATTGGACCCATTTACCCATTTTTAGTCATTTCTGCAATCTCCTTGGATGTTTTCTCTCAGCTTCATTTTCATTTTTTTTACAGTTAAATTGCAGGACTTTTAAAAAAAATCAGCACAAGCGATAATACGTTACCATGCGATAGCTATGGTAATGTGTTAAGAGTAAAATTGTATCCTGGGTTAGGTAAATGCTATCAGTACCCACACACATGCAAGCACACAAGCCTGCTTGGGGCCACTGAGTTTGGAAGATGACATTTCAAAGGGAAATTATTATTTAATGGTACGGGCAGCATGTTTGGAAAAACACTAGCCCTACATACACACATGCAGGCACGCACGCACACACACACAAACATGTACGCATGCACGCACGCATGCGTCTTTTCATGTGATATTCAGCATGGATCATGGGCTGCATGTCAATGAGGTGAATAAATGAAGTGGAGAACCGCTGCTGGCTAAATGGATCATGGGGCTCTAATGGGTCAGTGCTACCTGCAAAGACTGTCAGGATCTAAACACTGGCAAATCACTGCAACCTCAATACACACATGCAAACACAGACACAAAAATACATCATAGGATACAACCGATGTCATCTACAAAGGGAAAAATTGACCTAAATAATCACTGACAAGGACCATTTTCCTTTTTTGAACACATACATACATACGTATTTTAGATCTTGAAGACGTTTTGCCTCTTATTCAAAAGGCTTCTTCCGGTCTAGACCAGAGTATAACAGCACAATGTCACAACACGAAACAGACACGGCACAAATTTACTCTTAGGTGCCTGGTGTACAGAAATGATGACGAATGGACATGAACATATTTTCAAGATTACCCATTACGACTCATGAAGGTAAACATGTTGGAGCTATAGGTGTGATACAAATTGCAAAGTAGGCAAAGTGAGACTCACCACCATGTAATGTGGTAATGGTTACTGAAACAATCCTTCTTTCTAAAACACATGGGAGCTGTAGTCTTTGTAAACCTCTATTTAACCTACTGTTCTTGTGTAGTTTCGACACCAGAGAGTCTTTCTTTTCTTTCACAGTAAACATTTCAAGAGTTATCACCTTTAATATTTTTTTTTTTCTCCAATTTCCAATTAATTCAAGGAACAGAAGGTTACAGATGGACAAGACACATGGCAGACTTCAGCAGGCCTTAAACCATCTGTGGCCATTTTGTGGTACTTTTGGACTTCCTGGGGATGTGGGAGAAACATAATAGCTCTTAAGTTTTGCATAGATAGAAGAGGGTCTTCATATCTTAGCAGTACTAACGTAAACATACATGAATGAATAAATGAATGAATAAATAAATAAATAAATAAAATAAAATAAAATAAAATAAAATAGCTACTGCCACCAAGCATTATGGAGATTTTTTACCTGGTTCTTATAGCATCTATTTGCTACGATGATGAAATTGATTAACAAAAATAGCCATTTCTAAAATGTCTAGAGTTAATATTGAACTCAACCTGGATACATTTAAAAACAATGAAAACAGGAGTGTCTTCATACCTTATTGCTAAGCAGTGGCATGTGTGCTAATTTGAGTTGGCATCTGTCTTTACACAAGACAGTGAGTTTCCCCATCTCAGCTTGCAGGAGTTTTTCATGCATGGATGGACTTATTCATGTGATATTTTAGCTTTGAAGATGACAAAGATTATAAATCACTTCCAGGTCATTAAGTGATGCCAACTTCCCACAAAGAACCCAGAGCCTTCTGCATCAAGTTACTTATTTTCAATTTCCTGTCAAATGTAATTAAATGCTTAAGCACCTCGTGAAAGGGAATTAATTTGAGTGTAATTACATACCGATTTCAAATACAATGCACAAGTATTCATTGTCCTAATTTGCTTTTAACAGTTTGACATAAAAGCAAATTCTTGGGCTTTATACCTCATGTAGCATGGAATACATTTTCATTGTTTTGCTGATGACACTCAGCTATATTTATCATGAAACCAGAGGAGACAGAGAAGTTAGTGAAGCTTCAGACCAGTCTTAAAGACATAAAGTCTTGGATGTCTTCTAATTTCATTCTCCTTAATTTAGCAAAAACTGAGGTCACAGTGTTTGGTCCTGAACCTCTCAGGGATAGATTAGATCACAGGATCACTCTAGATGGTATCTCCTTAGCATGTAGTCTCTCTGTGAGGAATCTTGGAGTAACTTTTGACCAAAATCTCTCCTTCAACTCACACATTAAATTAGTCTCTAGAAGTGCCTTTTTTCACCTGAGGAACATCACAAAGATCAGGAAACTACTGACGCGGCATGATGCTGAAAAGTTAGTCCATGCATTTGTTACTTCCAGTCTGGACTATTGTAATTCTTTATTATCAGGGTGTCCAAACATCTGTTTAAGAAGCCTCCAGGTGATCCGCAATGCCGCAGCCAGAGTTCTGACAGGTATTGACAAAAGAAATCACATAACTCCTGTACTGGCATCTCTTCATTGGCTGCCCATTAAATTTACAATAATTTAAAAAAATCTTCTTCTGACCCACAAGGTCCTCAGAGTCCTAGCTCCATCCTACCTGGAGGAGTTAGTGATGCCTTATTATCCCAATAGACCACGCCACTCTCAGAATGCCGGTTTACTTGTGGTCCCCAGAGTCTCTAAGGGTAGAATTGGGGGCTGAGCATTTAGCTACCAGCCCCCCCTGCTGTGGAACCAGCTCCCTGTCCAGGTACGGGAGGCTGACTCCATCTCTACTTTTAAGATTAGACTTGAAACCTTCCTCTTTGAAAAAGCTCATTATCAGTAATTCTGTAGTTCCAGTTACTATCCTAGACATAATTATCATATTTAGAGGGTCGTCTAATGATTAGGTTCTTAGTTATGCTGCTATAGGCTGAGGCTGGTGGGGTCCAGAAACATGATCACCTGGCAAGCCGCCTTCATAGCTGTATGCTGACCTGCTGACCTCCGACCCTGCTGATCGACTTAACTCCTACACCAGCACTTTGTTATAATTAATGTATTTCCATGATCTCTGCCTATTCTCTCCTCTACCTGTTCTCCCCCTTCTCCTCTCTCTCTATCCAGCCAGTCATCAGCAGGAGGGTCCTCCTACATGAGCTTGGTCCTGCTCAACGCCTTCCTGTTAAAGGGGAGTTTTTCCTTGCCACTGTTGCTAGTTGGGGGTTAGGTCCTGGGATTCTGTAAAGCACCTAGAAACAATTTCGACTGTAACAGACGCTATATAACTAAAGATTGATTTGATTTGATTTGTTGTAACAATTTCAGACTAACACACTGAAAGACATAATATATCAACAGTTTTTAATGTAAATTAAAAAAAACAACCACAAAACCGGGGCATTTTTATCATAATGTAGCAATTACATTGAAGTAACTTTGCAGATAGTTTTGTCCAAAGCAATTTAAATACAATCAAGCCAATTTGCAATTGAGACCAATGTGAATAAAATTCAAACATACAGCTCTACACTACCAAGTACAAGTTCCAATTATTCTTTCCTTGATCATATTGAAGATATGCAAATGAGGAAGGTGTCTTTGAAATGAGATCAAGTCATTGGCTGGTATCATTTTCAATAACACATCCATTCCACAACCAAAGGATTCAAGACATCCGACATGTCAGAATGCTCTTAAAAAGTGCAATACTCTGAGTCTGACCTTTTTAAGGACTACTCCTGAGAATTCCAGAAAAGTAATTCCCTAGTTAATGAGATGGGGGGGGGGGGATTCTCAGAGAGAACTTACTAATTCTTTAAAGCTATAATTGAGTTTTATTTTTATTCTCAATCTAATTTGTTTTAATCTATTGTGATTAAATGGAGCCTTGATTGAAAACAAAAATAATAATCAGATTAATTTCTACAAACACTTCAAGCCTTTCAGAAAAGAAATTGAAGCTTCAGCTACAATAAAGTTTAAGTCTTTACACATCAAATGAGGACATGATTGACAGCAAAAATGTAATCTAGTGGGGAGGAAATGGAGCAGCGTACTTATTGTTGAGAGCAGAGTGATTCAATAATCAGCTCACAGTGGGCAGTCGGAGTCAGTGACTGCAAAATTAGTTGCTGCCACAGGAAATAACATGCTAATTAGATCCAATTCAAAGGAGAACTGATTGAGGAGTCATTCTTTTTCACTCAACCCAGAGCAAAT
This sequence comes from Takifugu rubripes, assembly GCF_901000725.2. Lineage (NCBI taxonomy): Eukaryota > Metazoa > Chordata > Actinopteri > Tetraodontiformes > Tetraodontidae > Takifugu > Takifugu rubripes. The sequence continues at coordinate 9,056,219 of NC_042285.1, forward strand.
GGCAGCACTGGCACTGAGTACTGTGGGGGGCATTCAAGAGGTGTAAAATGTTCAACATCTGTCCCTAAGGTTATAAACAAGAATATTTAATTACTATTAATAATAATAATTTTATAAAATTCCATCTGACAAAGTGACATTTAAATAACCACATGGTTATTCATGTTTCTGGAATTATGTTGTCATCCTGCCTCTCTCCTGGAAAGATACGATAGCTTTTATGCTATACAAAGCCAACCCAAGTCAGCATGGTATTAAATATCAGCTCTGAAGTTTGTCATAAAAAGTATGTTTAGAAACTTCATGTACAATATGTAAAGTTAAATTCAAGTCCGTCCAAAAAAAACCCAAAACAATTACCTGTGTTTGGACATCAGGGAACTGAAATCACAGGATTATGCTTAAAATATCATGATTAGCTGACATTGCTGTCAGCTAACGGCATTTTATTTACATCCACCCTTCCTTCACCTTGAAAGAATAACCATTCAGCTGTCAGTCAGTTGTAAACTTAAGCCAGTTTTGCTTTCACCTAGTTTCTTTTCATAAAAAGAAAGGTAGAAAAGTAACCTAAATAAGTCAGTTCCAACAACAGGGGAATATCCTCACAATGTGATCAAAAAATAAAAATTAGGACAAGAGCTCATGTTGACAAGTTTACTAGCACAACATTTGACCCAGCACAATTGTTTGCTCCTACAACAGAATTTATTTTGAGAATGAAGTTTAAATGTACCCTGCAACTCACCCTTACATAGCAGGGATACCTATGCTAAGGGATGTGTGGTAGAAAACAAATAGATGTATAATGTTTAAATTCATACAAATCCATCTATTGATTGATTGACAGCCGAGACATCATGAGATGATCATGATGATCTAGGGCAGGCCTGGCCAACCCGCGGCTCCCGAGCCAAATGCGGCTCTTTGCCTGGTTTCCATGCGGCTCTAACGTTCAAATCGAAGTTTGGGTTTGTGTTTTTTTAATGTGCGTGTTCGCTTCGCTTGAGTTCAATACGGTACTTTCGCCAAAAGCGCATGCGCGTTAGATGAAAATACCGCAAAGTTTCTCAGTAGGGACAAGATCTTTTGAGTAAACAATTAGTGTCAAGTTCTCCTTCAAAATGGCAGGGGGAAAATGCACAGCCAAACGAGAAAACCTGCACGAAAGCTTCGTGACTCGGTTCCATGATCTACAACTGAAAAGGCCACAGATTGCATTCCTCGTTGCCCCTTTTAATGTGGAGACGCACTGTTGGAAAGCCCCGCTAGTCACAGATGAGGCTGCAGCTGAGTTGGAGATTATCGATCTTTGTGAGGAGCACCAACTGAAACCTGCTTTAAGGGAAGGGCCCATTGAGTTCTGGAAAAGTGTTCCAATGGAAAAAATACCCCAATGTCAAACGGGCTGCGCTTAAGATACTGTCAATATTTGGGTCAACATACGTCTGTGAGTCTGTTTTCTACCCTAAAACACGTGAAATCAAAGCATCGATCTGTTCTGACTGACACCCATGTGAAAGAATTGCTTCACGTGGCAACAACTAAATACAAGCCAGATTTGAAGCTGATTGTTCAAAGCAAGGAATGCCAGAAGTCCCACTAAGCAACATGCATAGTAAGTGAAAAAAAAGATATTTTAATTATTATATTTTTGTTTGTGGACTTAGTTGAATTGAGAGTTTGTGTGTGTGAGACAGTGCACACAATGTTGAAAACGACTGGCCCGTGGTCTGTAGAAGTCAAATTCTGTCATTATCATGTTGGTGTGTGACATTTACAATAAATCTAGCTAAGCAGAGGTCTGTGTGTGTGAGGAAGGGATGAGGTGATGTTCATGTGTGCCCATGTGTATGATGTGGCTCGTTGCTGTAACACAGTAAAAAATGTGGCTCTTAGGCTCTGACTGGTTGGCCACCCCTGATCTAGGGTATGATTATCAGAGCGGGCACAAGGTCACTGTGTCAAATTCCAGTAAAGGCTACATTTTGACATGTCAAGGACTGGGCTGGGATTCAGCTTCACAGAACAGGTTCCAAAAAATTGAGCAGGGAACCACCTGATGCTCAGAAAACCTTTATATGGTAGCCTATTACATCTCGCACAATGATTATGTGTGTAAGTTGGGAGATTTTGCATCTGGAGATGCTACATGGACCAGATAGCTTCTGTTTTCAAAAGCCAGAATCAAGCCTGCAGTTGTTTTGCTACGAAGCAGCTTTGTGTATGAATGCATACTTTAGATAGTTTGAAACTGTGTGAAAGCATTTTAAGCAGCATCCAGTACCTGATGTTAAAATCTAACAGAATGCACAGATAAAATATTCCACATACATACATAGTAGACACACTCTTTTTTACCAAAACTGTTTGTGAAGCTAAAAATTTCAGAGATCACTATCTAGATATACAGGCAAAGTTTGGAATTAACTGGATTAAATTAAAAACATAAGTAGTCCTAGAGGTTTATCAATTAAGATACAGCGAAGGCAAAACACTTTAAATTAGGCATGAAATGTGTCGATGGAAATGTTGGAGTAACCTAACCTGATCAGGAAGAAGACATTTCAAATAGTTTTAAAAAGTCTTGAGACTCCATCATTGAATAGAATAAAGAATGCAGTGTTTTCCGTTCTTTTATTTTATGAACAAGCGTATAAAGCATCCAGACCCTAAAAACTCCTTTGTGCAACTCTGCAGCCTTAACATTTTCTCTTCCACTGGCATTATATGAACAGGTTTTAACTGCACAAACAATAGAAATTTACACATTTCAAAAAATATCATACATTGAATTAGCGTGTGTTTAAGTGTTTTCCAATAACCTTTATACCTCCTACAAATAGTAAACACACATGAACTTAGCAGAGAGGGGTACACAGTAATGTAGGCAAATGTAAAAATGACTGAATGTACATTTCCCTGCACAGAAAAGGGTGCAAACCCTCATAAATACATGCAACAAAGTACAATGAGAGCTTTCAAGGAGCTTCTCTACCTGTGTATCTGCAACTGTATGTAACTAAATCCCGTATTCTTCCAGGAAATGTACACGTCCAAAATTCAAGTTAAAACCACTGGTTGGGCTTAGAATTGGGTTTTCTTTTAACAGGCCAGTGAACTCTCCGCTAGACATTTATGCATTTCAACCACAATAGTTATAATGAATATTTGCTATTAAATGATTTTATCAACATAACACTTTACACTTGTTCCAATACGTAGCCCAAGATATTGTACATCATGGAACAACACTTTTGTCTCTAAATGAACAGTTGCCTAAAACTGTATGTATCATCATAAAAAGAAACTGGTGCGATTTAATGTGATCTTCTTTCATTCTGTACCAAGCCAAGTCTTTATTTGTTGCTTTTCGGCAGCAATAGAGACAGCAATAAAACCAGGTCCATATTATCTGTTTGTGTAACTGTTAGATACAATCAACACTAACCATAACCCTAACTCTGCAGTTAGATGGATAGAACAAAGACATTTTGTAAATGGATTTTAAATTTCTATCTAAATTAACAATATTACGGTATACGGACAAACACTGGAGCAGAGAACTAGATCGTAAGAGAATTATGAGAGAAACCAAAAGCAGGTCTGTCTAAATTATTTTTATTTCAGGCAAGGTCTACTTCTTCTCCAGCACTGGGTATGTGCACATAAGGAGAGGAGGCAAAACAGAGATAATTATACACATAAGACACCTTGGGCGGAAACAGCCAAAGTTTTAGTTCACATATTTTCTGGATATGTCCCTGAAGGTCCATGGCAACCAAAGCTTGAAAGCACTCCATTCTGTCCCAAAAGGAGTGGCCCTACTTCAAGTCTTACTTTTTGTGTGTGTCAAAATCACAATTTTTCCTGGAATAAGAGCAATGCTCACTTAGTGGTCTCAATCTAATTACCGGTAATGCTTTTTCTGTCCTTTGAACATTCAATGGTAATCATCCTAATTCAGGATATTCACCTCACAAAGGGTTGGGGTTTCTTCTCAATTTGCTGCCCTGTCCTTTAGAAAAGTTTTTAGTATTGATGAGTGTAAAATAATATTTGTACCAAACACCCAACATTTAATTTCACAAAGACAGGATGTCACATCATCGGGCGTGACAAATGATGCAGTATATTATAGAGTACCCCTGATGCCATATTGTTGCCTCGTGGTGTGTTTAATGAAGAGCAACCGCAAACCAAATTTACTTTTTGGGTTTTGTTTAATTTATTAATTTCATTAATTAGTTTTGAGGTTCAATAACACCTTGGATGGCCAAAGACCCCAAGAGTGTAGAGTTCAGCAAAAGTTTAATTAAAATGAAATATGGCTACATGTAACAATGACAGTTTTTGAGATTGCTGCAAGTTCAGATCTGTCTATCTGTCTTTTTTTTTTTTGCAACTATGTGGTGAAAAATAATGGAGCATTTGTGTTGCAATCACATTATATTCATTAGGCAGGGACACCAGGGCACAGTGAACAAGCACAAGGCTAATTTCCATTTTATCCCATCATGCAGTCAAATCAGTGATAAATTAATTCTTGTCACAAAAATAGCTGAACTCTGAGGTGAAAATATAAGACAAAACACAATTTTAGTTTCAGAACAAGAATGGGACAGGGACCACGTATAAAAGATGAAGCCTGTTTGACTGCAGGCGCAAGAGAAAATGTAATGAGGTCGCATCTGCTCAGAGCTCCCACTGTGACCCTGACAAAAAACAGCAAAACAGACATTTCTTTCTCTTATGCCTTTGTAGGTATGTCTTCCAGAGAGCTTTGATGTGCAGGAAATAACCTTTAAAATGTTAACCACTTCTGATAACTGACTGACTGATATAATTACATACGAAGACATATTGAAAAAGGAGAGAGTATAACTTGTAAGCTCCCACCCCTTCTGGGGACCTGCTTCAGAAAGCAGGTTTAACAAGTCAACTGATCTCTAGGATGTCCAACTCTGGGTTTTCTGAGTTTTCAGTTTCAGAACAAGGGGTAGGAGTCCATTCCAATTCTGTGTCAAGGTTACACTGAGTTAAGCTTTTGCATGAGGATATAAAAAGCCTCATCAATGGAACACTGATATGATTCTCTGTGGCAACAGGTGAAATAAAACCTCAATCCTCCTACTTCTAGCAAGTCTGAAGTGTTAATCACCACATATGAAGAAAGTAGGTATATTTTCACACGTGTGCACATGTACACAGACACACACACACACATTAAAAAAGCAATACTAAAGCAGTAGCAAAAGAGCGAGAGCTTGTGTGACAGAAAATTGCTGATTGAGTTAGTGAGTATTAATTGGAGAAAAAAAAGAATTGCCCCATTATGGGACACTAAAATATGCTTTAAAAATACCCATTGGGTGATTTTTATTCTAATTAAACTGTTAGAGCAAATTGCAGACTGTCGCTGCTGACTCCACTTGCATGTAATGAGCTTCTTATTGACCAATGAGAAAGCATTATGTTGCTGCATCGCTTTTGCCATGAGAATGTAGATCTCTTGACAAAAATAAAGCACTGTCAGCGTTGCTAAGATACACCTGTAATGTTATAAGTCCGGTGGCCAAAAAGAAAAAGTGATTGATGTGTCCAGAATAGAAGAGGTAAAAAAAATGGGAAAATAAACCGGAATGGGATGAGATAATTCATAAAAAGTCAACTGCATGTCTGCTAACAAACTGTCTCTATTAATCGAAAGGAATCACTGAGGTCAGTCAGCCTGGGTCAGGAGACAACCACAGAGGAATGAGGGGCCTTTAGAGGAGTCAGGGAGGCTGGTCAACGTTTGCTGTCTACCAGGTATCTCCAGAGCTGATATAGCATGTATTAAAAATCATACTGATTTTATTAGTCAAATCTGGTTGCTAAAATAGATTAGCAGTGACAGGGGAAGTCATCTGAAAGCATAGTTAGGCTTTCATCACTGCTCCTGTTTATTCAAACTATATATAAATATATATATAGAGAGAGAACCTGGTACTCTATTAATTTATATATATATATATATATATATATATATATATATATATATATATATATATATATATATATATATATATATATATATATATATATATATATATATATATATAAATCAGGGTTGACTAACTCACCGAACCTAGGCCCCTGGTCTAAAGCTTTCTAAACACCAATGCCTGTTGCTTGCAAGATAACAACATTAAAAAAAACTGAATGCAATGAAGACACTATTCATTCAAGAGTGTAATTCTCAAAATTAACAGCGCTTTGACCAATCAATGATTTTATTCCGACAGTTTCTTTATCTGGTGTTTTTTTTTGTTTTTTTTTAAATTGCACTGTTGTTGTTCTCTCCTTGGCTGACTTCCTGTCTTTGGTTGGCTAGATAATCTGTATATGTACACACTGTAAGCAATCTGCACAAGGGTTTACTTGCAAAGGAGAGCCACATTTTCATACAATCACAGTTCGCTTGTTTCTATGCGCCAGGGTTTAGAGGCACTTTCACACCTGTGAAAACAATGTGAACAACCTGAAGAAAAACTCTGATCTTTAGTTTATCTTTCAGTGTCTTCAGATGGGGAGAATAGAGGGACTGAAGCAATTAAAATATTTGAAAACTGCCTTGCATAATGCTCAAGGTTTGAGGATCAGAAAACCATGTAACCATGACAAAAAACAATCCAGTTAGGTGATTCTAGTAGGCCAAAATTTCACCAGAGACAGTAAATAGTGAAGATGTCATGTGTTTGCTGTGCTATCATTATTAACAACCATCAGGCCAAAGCCTCTTTTTCTATATTGTGATATACTGTATTTCACTGGGCAATGCTCCCAGACTGCCAGTGCTGCCTTTGTCCCTGATTAGTATTTGTCGTTATGGTGATGCTACCAGCTCAAGGTTGGGGAGCTAATGTAAGAATATATTTCAGTCAAGTAAGAGCAAGCAGGATTGTGGCAAACAACACATCGCAGTCATGACAGTACCTGAAGAGTAAAAGAAAAAAAAAAGAGATTGCTCAATTTGAATCCCTAAATTTGCAGACAACTTCCTCTCTATGCTGAACTCTCTGAAATTTATTCATCATTGGGATAATGTTGCTTTGGAATAATAATAATGTTGCTTCCTCAAACATTTGATGCAGCAGCAGCTTTAATTCAGGATGTTTTTCTCCTAGACTTTAATGGCCAAATCAACATAAAAGCACTAAATTGATCATAAATATGACTCTTTTTTTTTTATAAGGGTAATAATTGACTGTGGTTGCGAACAAGGACATAAAACACAGCATCTTTGAATGTGCAAGCAGGCCATTTTCCTTCTCTTCCTTAAACATTACAATGGTTATCGCACCTAACTTTAGTTCAGTTAGTTGTCATCAGGCATTGTGACATATCTTGTAAGACCAGAGGGGTTTTAATATATCTCGATAACCCATTAACGATACCTTTTGTGTTTTCAATGCCACAGATAAATTATGAATTACATGAATTTCAATATTTTCTCCATTTGCCTAAAAAGTCCAATACATTCTTCTGCTGAAATCTAAACTGCAAAAATAGAAACATTTCAAATGTATACATCAATATTCTATATATTATTCTTTTCTCCAACCATGTTATGTGATGACGACATTTAATAGCATTAACCATTTTTAATTGGTTAAAAAAAAGGTTTTAATGCAACTTGTTTTATAGGGCAACTGAAGATTTTACGTGTGGAAGGATTATGGAGAATGGATTCAATAAAGTTCTCAACAGCTGTAGCCTATAAATGTTTTAAGAGGAATAAAGTTGTTTTCTATCTAAAATGTGATCAAATGTGATAAAATGTGATCAAATTATTATCGGCAATTGTATCAGAATTATCCTCCAGGGGCAGGTAATTATCGGTTGTTGGTATAAGCTCAAAAATTCATAATTTTGCATCCTTAAACTATTTATTTACCAAATGGAACAAAAAAGTGAACACTTTAAAATATACCTGTTCAGTGGCTGTGGCTCGTGGAGTGACTTTAACTCCTTACTTGCTCCCAAATACTGGCCCATCTACACTGCACTTTCCCAAAGCAAATGTCTAAGATATTTTAAGTATTTCAATATACAGTAACTGATATGATGACACAATTGAGAAAGAAGCATATATCTAGAACTGTTTCTACTTCCCATGTGTTTTGTGCTTTAATGCTGCTCGATTTGACTATCAATCTTTTGACTCATTCCATCCCATTTTATCTGTTCCAGTTCACCCCAGCTCTCCATCTCTGTCCTGCCTGCCTTTCCCTTAAATCATTCCGCACTCACTTGCAGTGTTTGATGAAGAGATGGTAACGATAGTACCAGCAGCTGTCCAAACATTGATTTCCCCACCCTGCCCTAACCCCTGATGTGTGTGTGCATGGAGACCCCCTGTGTCCACTCATGATTTCATGTAAGCTATTATTGCAAAATGACGTCTTCACCTCTGTCGCCATGGTATCAGATAAAGAAAAGGCCGTAGTGAAAGAAAGAAAACAAGAGGCAGAGCCTGATGGGAAGGAGATAAAAGAATAAAGTAGATGAAAACAGAGAAGAAAAATGCAGCAGGTGCTTGCTAAGTGATGAGAGTGAAAGATGAGGGAAATCAAAGCTAATATTTTGTTTACACTGCATCCTACCAAGGATAAAAATAATGCATGAAGCCACTCCTGATCCTGTGTAAAGGAGTGACAAGTACCTATACAGAAGGCATTATGCAAGAGGCATTAAAACTACACACATCACAATTTCATAAAAACGTGCAAACATTAGTCACACAATTGGACATAGGGCAATTTCAAAGCCCGGTCTGTGTCTATAAAAACAGGTTGCCATTTAAAAACCAATTTTAAACTTGACCAAATGCAGTACATGACAGTTGGAGCTTAATTCAGTTGTGTCTGTACTATTGGTATGCATTTTTGGTGCATTATGTTGAAAATTTTCTTATTTTGTTTTAACAGTTACAGTCTCCAGAAAAGTGAAGATAAAGAGGTACCTATTGTGTCACTTAATATAGAAGCACCAAATAGATCTTGAAACTCTCAATGCTATTATGTGATCATCATGTCTTGAAGATTATCTATAAAGCTTAAAACCAGGGAATGTCATGATAACTGCATATAACTTTATCCGCTTTATACTGTAATTGGCCTCCGATGAGAGGCAGAACATTGCCTCTGCTTCAAAGTTCTGAGAGGGTGTACAGACTGAACTGGTGCATGAATGACATCAGGTCAGGAAGGGGATCACACATTTAATTATTTCCAATATAACATTTCCTTCAAGACTGCCCCTAATGGTTGGAATTAAGCTGATCAGGGTGTTTCTGTCATAAAAAAGCACTATAATGCTTTGTGTCTGTGTTGGTTTGTAACAGACCACTTCTCATGGTCTACTTCACCCAATCGTGATGGCTTCCCTGCCCGTACATTTTGTATAGAATATTCTTTTAGGTGCAATTTCTTTCATTTGAAAACATGAACACCATCTGCGATGCTTGACAATACATGTCAATATTCACCATTACTCGACATATAAATCTGAAATGGTTTTACAAATAAAAATGGAATGAGAAAATCAATTTTTGATGTACAAAAGCCTGCTTGTTTGGGTAGGATGCATCATCCTCCACTTTCATGAGTCTTTGTTTGTGCGTCATCTTGAGACTGGTTGACCATAATGTGTCAGCCGCTCCTGCATATGTAATTTGCTGCAATCCTGGTGTGACTTCAGAGGCTTCAGGCAGCTCTCTGCATCAACACACTCTTGTTCTATTATGCTTGTGTCGGAGCCTCAGAGACCATCAAAAACTGCTAAAGACGGTGAGTGCTATGAGGTTGATGTTGTACTTAAGTGATTTATCAAATGATTTAACATTGGCAACCTTTTATGAACTTAATTTAAACACTAATTAAAGTAAATATCCTATTAGTCAGTTGGAATAAACTAATCGGAAATGTAATCATAAAGGCTATAATAAAGCACATACCTTTTGATGCTGAGTCCAAACCAAATCTAACTCCAAACCTCCCTGAGGATGCAATCCAGCAAATTTTGACCAACCTTTGTATGATAAAATGCTCCACCATCAGAATATAAAAATATTTTAACACCATGGGCTTTGCCGCATTCTAAAGGAATCCTTCTGTGAAAGCTCCACTTCATAACACTGTATGTGTATATTAATGAGAGGGAAGTAGTGCAAGAGGCAATCATTTTGCCTTCAATATGCATGATGCGATGATTTCTAAAAAGGCCAATAATTGAAAAAAGGTCAGCTCACATTTGTTCCATATCACCTCAGTGCATTAAAAGGGTTGCTGTCAAAACATGTGAACATGTTTTTATCCTCTTTTTAATATGCATGGCTTGGTTATGTTCAGCTCTGCATCTGCTGAAGGTTTTGTTTTTCAAGTTAAAAAGTATTCAAGAGTTTTACATACATTTATCATGTAGATAGTAAATCATCACATCATCCTTCAGTATAAGTCAATAGAGTGGACCACATGTGACTTCTGTTCTGCTAAGAAAAGCATAAATGCTCAACAATTTCTTATGGAATAAAGAAGTGGCCCAGCTTTAAGTCATTACAGTACTGTTAGTCTGAATGTTTATATCATGTGTGAATAGAATTAATTAAATGTGCTAGGCACCATATCAATATGATGTCACGCCTTAACTTGCCATCTAAATTGACTCTAAAATGTCCGTAAGTATGGTGCAAAAATTTGACAAACCTGTGTTCCAGGCTCAGTTTTTTTTGCATAGCGAAAGTTCAAAATGAATCACACTGCACATTTGCTTTTGATTTCTAACCATTATTACGGGGATTTGAAGCTTCCACTTCCACTTGGTAGTCAGCAGAGGAATAAACTTAAATGTGAGATGAATCCTTAAGAAAGATTATAGTTCAGAGATTGTTGTTAGAATTACTTAGAGCAATGATTGCTTCCTTATTATTTTTTTTTTTTTTTAATTGTAGTACTAATAATGTATTTAAAAATACTGGTTACATATTAATCTATTACTATTGTGATACAGGGAGATATGTTTACTTCTATTCTTATTGCTCAGCTAGTTTTCTTTTTTTGGGAGGGGGGGGGGGGGGGGGGGGGGGGGTGCAGATATCAATGTTCCAACAACATTTAGAACCCAGAGACACTAATCTACAACATAGATAAAATATACTACAAGTGAGAGTTTCTTACCAATAGAGGCATTGCAAGGTCTGCAAAGTAAACAAAAGCTGCCCCGAGTGAGAATCCCACAGCCACAGGAAGGAATGCAAATGAACCGTACTTCCCAGAATCCTCTGCCATATCGATTGCAGGAGCCAGTAATGACCAGTAAGAAGCAGCCAACATTACCTGTGAAACAAATGAAAAAAGATTGATTAATTTAATTCTTTAAGACATAAAACCATCAAGCTATGTTAGCAAAAAATAGAAAAAAAAAAACAAGAACAAAAAAAAAAAAATCCTATTGGATAATTAAAGCATCCTTGGGTTTAATTTTCCACTGAAAGGCTGAGATATGAAGAAATGTATGTGCCAAATTGGAAGAACCATTCAAAAAGAAACACTAATACCAGCAGAGGTATTTCATTCAAAAACATGTTAGACAATTATGTTAAGCTCAACCCTGTGACATACCGGTAATATTCTTAATGGTTGAATTTTTCCTTAAAAATTTCCTCCTTGGGCTTTTCATTCTCTCAAAAATTTACATATTGAAATAAAAGTTTTCACAAATGTGGCTCCAACTTTTTGTTCAACATTGTATGGTTTATTCTACTAGGAATCAGGGAAAGCTGGGTGTATTTTTTGATTCCATTTGTGACTTCTTCTGACCCGGTATCCACAAAGAGGATCTACAGTCAGCCTTCTAAATTTAAAATGATATGTTGTTGTCAAGACTCGAGGTAGGATTGGCAAAAACAGCCTTTTGCAATCCAGGTTTGAAAATGTGGCCATAATGTACTTTTTAGTGTACTTTTTCAAGAGTTTCAGGAGTCAAACACTGGGTCCATTGTGAGTCTGTATGTTATCCATTGAAGCACCATTACCAAAGCTGTTCTGTTCTCTTTTCCAGTCAGTTATTTGCCTCCAGTGCACAAAAAGTTTGAAATCACCAATGTCTACAAAAAGCCAACCAGGAAAAAAAAAAAATCGAAAAATGTGTGTGCGTGCGTGTGTGAAAATACAATCAACCTTATCTTTCTAACACAGAGAAATCATGCTCCTTGAAGCTGATCAGTGCCTTGTGACTGCAGTACTTGTTATGAAAATATAGAGATCCAATTAATGAGCCTTTCACATTATAGAGCCACTGTCTGCTTTGGCGCTCTATCAGGAAGGAGAGCAATCTCATGATGCCATAATGCCATAATGCCATAATGATGGTGGAAGACAAGGAGCTGCTTTTCACTCAAGAAGTATCACCTCAGTTCTGAAATCTCCAAATAAGATGGAATGCAACGACCCTCACTTTATTGCTTTAGAGGGTCACGCATAAGATGTGATTGAGGTCATTTTTATCTGTTCCTTGCCAATCAACTCAATATCGTGTCTACCACTAATATCAAGATGCTTCCATTCATCTATTCTCAATTTATCATTCTTTTTGCCATGCCATCCATTTTGTTGTTCCTGTGATATTCAAGGTTAAAGCTGTCCATACGTATTTGCCCTCTACTGGTTCCTGTTTCTTTTTCAGACCATTACCTCCTAAACTGTCTCTGATTTCAGCTTGTCTTTTTTTTTCTGTTGCCCATCCCAGTGGAAACAAACTGAGAAACAAACATGGATGAGTCTCCAGTCCACCACAGGGTGCACACTATTCACATCTAAAAGCAATTTAGATTCCTCCATTAACCTAATGTACATGTTTTTCGATTGTGAGAGAAAAACAACAAAACTCATGGTAGTATGGCGTTATTTTTCAAACTACATAGAAAGTCCGAAACAGATGGATGCCTGAGGTATGTAGGAACAAACATTTAGGTCAATTGAGAGTCACTTTATAAAGACAGCTGTACCATAGTTAAAATGACCACCGTCATGTGACTCAACATTTGTTTTCACCTGTTAAAAACAATTAATGTCAATTTAGCAATTTAAAATACTGTTGTTAGTGATGATTTTGCATTCTACACTGTTTAAAAGTGGCATGAGACAACCCTCAAAAGATTTGCTGTTCTGCCAAAAGATTTAATTCGCAAACACCAAGACATCGTTTGTTTCTCAGGTGGCATACCAACTATTTTGCCCTAATGTACAGCTGATGTGTATAGTAATAATAACATTTCTCACAAACCAATTGAAAACTAACTGAAAACAGCAATCATAATAAAATGTAGACATGCATCTACAGATTAAGAATAGAGATAATAATTACAAAAGCTAAAATTAATCCTGACAGCAGTATTCAGAACTGTCCTAATGTAAACCATTAATGAGATGCACAATGTTAGATTAGACTTGATTAAGGTTTTCCCAATACATTTGGTGCAATATTGATCTGATATTGTGAGTGATCGGCACCCTATAAAGCCTATGAAACTACAATGAGAGCATCATGTTCAGGGTGTGATTTTTAGAGGGATCTCTTTCTTTCTTTCTTGCAATGTGTTATGAGATGAGGGGTGCTTTCCTCACTCTGCCTGTCCAAGCAAAAGACTTCTGCCGTTTGTCACTGCCTGCCAGACCGAACTGTGCTGAAAAATGATGCAGCTGTTAATGTCTCACGTTGTTTTCTGCGACTTTGTAAATAACTGATCGCAACTGATTGCAGAACTTGTTCCAACTTGTTCATGAAAAATTTCATGGTGTGGGCAAGGTAACAGCTTCAGTTCCTGACAATGTGCAAGAGGCTCGATAGAAGTGCACATCACGTTCAGGGGAGATGTTCCCTCTGTATTTTTAATTTTCTGTGTGTTTGCAGATAGTCATGAGCATTAGTTGGGATAATATGCATAAGCAGTACAAATTCTTGGTACATGCTGTGGAAGAAATCTCATTAAAGCCGAAACTGAACAACACAATCATGGCGGTAGGGACATAATTGTTAAGAAATGAAATTTACAAAACAAGAAAGAAGTCGATTTTTCAGGCATGTCTACCTCTAATGGCAATGTTTCCGCACAAGGAGAGTCAGAAGTTCACTACCATAGGCACACATACTCAGTCATGAAAATCGCATCTGTTCCCAGTTCACAGATTCACTAGAGGGAAAAAAGGGTTTTGACCCAAACACCAAACAGTATAATATTTCACATGCAGCTATCAAGAAGACAAGCTGTCAGTAAAATCTCTAGGGGATGTCCTCGGATCAATGAACTCTGATGACCTCTCATTCTTTTCCCTCTGAATCGTTATTAGCAATTCACCAAAGTAATTACTTCCTAAGCCTTTCAGCAACTATAGCTGGAAAAATGGCAATTTTGAGGGTGTGCAGGCTAGTAACTTAGCTTAGTCAGAGGCCGACACAGAAAAGCTTAAATAAGTTGTTGGCAGTATTACAAATATTGTATTTCGACCCTTTACATTCTTACTTCAATCACATTTACAGCTATATGTATGTATGTGGTGTGTGAATGTCTCTGTAAATAATGTACCATGTTCTCGAGAAATAAAATACACTGGCTTCTTTATTTTCAAAAGACAATAGAGAAATTTGAGATTTCTTTTTTCAGTCGGAATTCTGTGAAATCTGACACCTCAAGCAATATCCCACGTGGTCTAATTAAAGTGGTCTGTATTGTGAAGTCTCTCTCTTTCAGAATACATTACAAGTATTTGTGCACTCCACTGCTTTGTGACAGCAAAAGAATTATTACAATAATGTTCAAATCACAGTGGCATCCATGCGGCTTGAAACATGAGCCAGAGAATGACACCGTTTATTGGAAGATTTGAATGAAAAACTGACTTTTGATGCTAAAAATGCCCAGAATTTTACTGGCAGTGAGTCAGTAAAGAAAAACTATTTTCTAAATGCTGTGTAGATTTTAAATCAGTGTGTGCATTACAAATACAACAAAATCCAATCTTCAAAATGTTGACAAACATGGTAGTCATGAGGAATTGTTGGTGTAATTGTAATTCTACCACCTCCACACCAGACATGTGACTTTTGAGAAAATAATTCACCAGCATACTTGAACAAAAATCAATGGTATATCAACATGAGTTCCAGGATTGCTAATTCACAAGCATACTAATCCTGGGAATACAGCAAAAGTGCTCAGCCTTCTTTAAAGCAATCTTTTGTCACCCCTATTTAAGAAAAGAGTTCCCATTATTGTTCTTTCAGCAGTAATGTTGCTACAACAACCTGCTCTATCACTTTGTTCAGCTCAAATGGACCAACGCAGAACCACATGTACACAGTTGATAAGACTGCACATTAAAATCTGGTACTTTTTATGTACGATAATTATAGGAAAGAGAAGTCTAGAAATCATACTCGGACCCATTTTCAAATTGGAAAATATTTAAAAATCTGAAAAGTTAACGTGCATAATGTAACCAAACTCCATGCAGCTATGTTCTGTTATGATTCCTCTCAAATTCATCAGACACAGAAAACACCTGCAAATCAATATTGATAAATGGCCCATCAAGCAATGGGGTGTCATAATTCAATTACAAAAGAACAAGAGAAAACATTCAGAATTGCAGATGTATAATTACTTTTGAGACTGGCACTAGATTTAACACAGTGTCAACTCTTCGGCTCTTCCATGTCTACTGATCATCTTGAGAGGTTTCTATATCTTTTTGCTGCAGTGAAGGTTCAGAAGAGCAGTGGCCCCCATCATTCCAAAATAAAATAAGATGGATACAATCAAGATTCTTCTCAGAAGTGGCCATCTGACCAAACTGAGCAAGCTGGGGAGAAAGGGTCTTGGTAAGGGATGTGATCAAGAACCCTACAAACACTCTGGCAGTGCTTCGGGGAGCCAGTGGGCTGACCTTCACAAGGTCAACCCTCACTGCAACACTCCATCAATCGGAGATTCATTACAGACTGTCTATAAAAAAGCTTCTACTCTTTAAAATGGCTTTCATCCCACCTGGGCATTGTAAAAAATAAAGCATCTAAAAGCCCCTTAGAGCAACAAGACTCTCTGGCCTGATGAGACCAAGATTGGACTTTCTGGCCTTAATTCCAAGCATCATGTTTGGAAGAAACCAGGAACTGATCATAACCTGCCCAACACCATCCCTACAATAAAGCTGGGGTGAAAGGATGTGGGTTGAGGGAAAGAAGAATTGAGGGGAAAGCTGAATGTTGCAAATAAAGAAAACCTGAGCAAGAACACTTAAGAGGGATCACCTTCTGACAAGAGTAAACTGAAAAATACAGCAAACACAACTCAGATGACAGGCAACTCTGTGAATACAAGTGGATTGCAATGCAATATTTAAATTTTTAATAAGAAAGTCTGAAAACATTCTCACTTCACTGCATACTTACACGGGCAATTATTATTCCCTTACAAAAACTCTTAATAAAGACACTACCCGATTTCCCAAATTTCAAAGGACATTGTCAACAGGCTTTTGTAAAATAAGTCTAAGTTTTATAAGATATGAAAACTGTTACTGCTCCCATCAGGGACTTTGTCAACAGGCTTTTGTAAAATAAGTCTAAGTTTTATAAGATATGAAAACTGTTACTGCTCCCATCAGAAACATACAAACAGCTTCTTACACAATGAGTAATAAATAACCAGATACATCTTTAAAATGTGACATGGTAAATTGCAGGAGGAAAGGAATGTGCAGAGAAAAACACCAAAGAAATTATCATGTTTAGCGCTGAAATCACTGGTGTGAAGACATGTTTTTGGGTACATGTGTCAATCTGTGCTAAATAGCATCTAAATGACAAATATGCACATGCTGCTGATTTGTCCAGATACACATGGATGAGATTCTGCACGACATAATCATGGTTATTGCTGCAGAGACAAACAGTATCCGTATAGAAGAAGCTTCTGCCTTAACTTCACTTCCTTTTTTAAAGGGACTTTTTCCAAGTTGCATTATGTTACATTAAATTACAGCGTGATATATTAACATTTCAGCAAGGGTAGATGTGCAGCCACCATATTTCAGATGATCATCCAGATCATCATTTACTTTTAGCTTCCTAGAATAGAGATGTTGTGTGAGATTAGCGCATTATACTCTTAGGTTAAAAGAATTCCATAGCCACAGAAATTAACTTACCGGTACTAAAATAAATTCTAAAGAAGACAGTCTCTGTCTCTCTCATATGCTGGAACTGAAGATGCAATTAGTAATCAAAAATGTATCCTCACAGCTTCAGATACATGAACAACTACATAGGAAAAATTGTAAATGTGCTTGTTCTGTGACTCTGAATGAGTAATCAAGAGTGTAAGAATTGTCTGGTCTGTTACAGTTCAAAGGATATCAGAGAGAAAAGGATAGTCCCTTTCACAAAGAAAGCATTGACAAAGTCTTTACCTTCATTGAGATATCAATCTGGTTTCATGACTCTAAATGGAAATCCAATTCTTCTACTTCTACTTTCTGCTGGTCCCCTCAGGGGTTGCCACAGCTAATCAACTAAATAAAGAATCTCACTGGGGTAAAAAAAAAAGCACTCGGTGAGTGCACACCACCAAGGGGGTCGTGTCACCATATATTCTGGTATACACATAAATTTAGACAGCAGTAATGCAAGGTTACAAACAATACTATGAAGCTTTATCAGGATCCTCAACCATTAACATTTCCTAAAAATGTTCAAATAAAATCTATTCTAGAAAAAAAGAATAATGCTGGCTTTCACAGAACCTCCTTGGTGAAGGTAATCGTCACTTTGTATCCAGCCTTCGACTGTATATGCAAGTGGTAGGTATGGTGGATGCAGACTGCAATCACTGTTTACCTTTGGAAAAAAGCAAGAACTGAAAAATGTAATGCAAATTATATTTAAAAATTGAGAGGAAAAGTTGTAAAAAAATCATAAATCATTTGTGTGGAGGGAAAACATACTTGTGTAATGCTGTACAAGTAAGTAGAATGCATTTTTATTTAAAACAAGGCCATACTTAGCATAAATAGATCTCTTTATTGCTCCTTTGCTACTCAACTCCAAAAGAAACACATCCATCACTGATAGTTATTAGAAAATATGTATTCCAAAACTGGGGCAGAGGCAGCACAGACTGTTGGGGACTGGGCTAAGAAAGGGGAAGGTTCTGGGTTCAAGTTCGGTGTGGACAAAACCTTGGAGGTGTTTTGCAGTAGGGGGAGGCCCGGACACCTTCAGAGCATGGCCTATGTCCCCTTGAGCAAGGTACTGACCCCCAAATGTTCGCACAGAGCCCTGCAATGAGCTGGCAACTTATTTGGGGGTGTACCCCGCCTTCGCCCAAATGCAGCATGACCCCAGAAGGGATATAGTGGTCAAGAAAGGAAATATTCTGAGTGAAGCTGGAGTCTATTTACACACAGACCAAAAGGGAAACAACTATGGGCATCAAAAAAAATAAAAACTAAAATAAAAATAAATCAACCATCACACCATCCACTATCTTGATGTAAAAAAAAAGTGTTCAACAAGTGTTCAATTTAAAAAAAAAAGTATTTGTCTCCTTGGGGCAATTAAAAAAGACACAGCATCAAAATAGCATTGTCTGTTGTATTCAGTGAAATTGTTACAGAATCCCAGGGCCTCAACAGGCAACAGTGGCAAGGAAAATCTCCCCTTTAACAAGAAGAAACTTTGAGCAGGACCAGGCTCATATGGGGGGTACCCACCTGCTGGTGGCCAGCTGGGCAGAGAGGGAGGAGGAATAGGGTGGGAGGGGCACGTAGAGGAGAGAATAGGCATAGATCATGCAAGTACTGTACATTAATTTCATTCAGCTGTCAGTATAAGAGTTGAGTGGGTCAGCCATATTGTTCTAAAATAAAGAAAGTAGTAGAAACTGATGTAAAACTGTAGTACATTTTTGAAAACAGTATATCTAATTTTTTATGAATTAAAATGGTATCAAGAGGTAGGGCAAAATATATAAAACTCACCCCAGCTGCAAATCCTAAACTTCCATCCAGAATACACTTCTGAAAAGTTGAAAATAAAATGAGTTAGAGCATTGCAGCAGCCAAAACACAGCATGTCTTAGCACACTAATTTACAAACTTCCCTGTAATGTTTCTAACATGTATCATTTATATTGTCATCAGCTGAATGGCAAGATAAGTTTGAAGGATAGGCTCATAAATATCTATAGAGTCAAATAGCATTTTCAAACTGCTTTTTTATGTTTAAGGCACAGAGAAGTTTGGAGTTAAGTTAGAAACAGTCCAAAATGCCTGCAAATTCTCAAAAAACCCTCACAAACACCGATCAAAGCTGTGTGCCAAAAGTTAAGCAGCACAGCAAAAACACACCAGAGTGAGATTGTAAATCTTGGCCACATGAGTAAGCTATGGGTAAGTAAAGAGCTTTGTGGAGAACCAAGGCATCTACAGGAATCCATCTAAAAGCTTTACTTCAGCATACAGGGCCAAAGCCCGTGCAAAAGCCTAGAACTTCTGCAACTCACATTCTACATCATTCGGGTGACTTTATTCGATTAGGTTAACAAATACATCACTTGATACACATATGAATCTATGAACTGCGATCTTTAGTTCTTTCCACAGATTTTCACATTTCACTCCAAGTAGTTAATTTGCTGTAATATTCCATGATATTTATCTTCTTTCTCTGAAATCAAATGAGAGTCTTCATGGCTGTGTGTTTGGGATTATTGTCATAATCCTTACTTCAATTATATAAAGTAGGTGTATTTACATTACAACATCACTGTGGTGCAACATTACTTACTGTCTTCTTTGAAAAAAAATTGTACTTGCTAATTCTTAAGTTCTCCACAAGTGGTCCCTGGTTCTTGGACAAGTTATTTTCTTTCCACTGTCATAGATTTTACAAGAACACCTAGTTGGGCCACAACATATTTTTGGTGTAACATTTTAGTAATGAGACAACTTTTTAAAGGCCATCAGTTGGGACTGAACCAGCTTGTTAGGAGTTATCCCGAGTGTTTACCCTCTCCTCCTCCCCTTCTGTTTATTGTCTGTGTTTCCCTTGTCAGTTTACTTCCAGGCTGGGCAGGGCTGCTTCCAGTTTCTCTCTTGTCTACACACCTGGACTCATCCAACTAGTCACCCACACCTGCTTTCTGCTTTAAAAGCCTGGTCCACTTTCCAATCATCGCCATTTTGTTGTTTAACCCTCGTGGTACAGCCTGGCTCCTGAAACTCTGAATGCAAGTTTGTTTCATGATTCCAGTTGTGAACTGAGTGTCAGTCTCTCCCACAAATCGCTTTTCGGACGCCTGTTCATGCCACCCAGCCTGCTCCATTTCGACCGTGTTTGTCCGCCTCCAGCACCACTTGGTTTTGTCCTGAACCAATTTTCAGTAAAGTCTTAATTCCAACCACAACCATTTATGTGTGTCTGCATTTGGGGGTCCTGATTTGTGTCTTTTGTGCCTAACACAGCTGTCATTGATCATAATTTGCAATGACAAGGGGCAAAATTGCATTCTTCTAAAGATTTATAGACCCTTTCAAAAGATGTGGATGCATTTAGCACCTTTTAACACATACCTTTCTTCATGTTTGCAAAAGTTTTCTTATGCGACGTCACCTTACTACATATAAATTTGCATTGGTTATTGTTGACATTTATTGTGAAAATTTCATCACAATAAGTACATTTACCAAGAAAAATACCAATGTATTCAATACTTGAGAATTGGGTATAAGTGCATACAAACTAAAATATTTTTTCTTCAGTTTCAAAAGTATGACTTTAATTTTAAATTAATCAGACTTTTGAAGAAAAAATATTTTAAAGAGATTTTAACTAATATCTAGGGGAGAAATTACAAGTATTTTTGTAATGAGTAAAGATTTTGGTGTACTTTTGTAGCACTGGGCCACATTTTTGGGAGGACCCTACAGAAGGTTGACATTTTTTTGACTAATTTGAATTTCCCAGTTTGGACTACAATATATAAAATCTATATATTATGCTACCTTATCTTACAGCAACATAACACAGACAACTGTGTTAATTATTAAGTTTGGAGGTGCTATTATAGAACAGACAGCGGAGCATGGTTCTAAGTTTTGACTTCCAGATATCCAGTCTTTACACTTTGTTTATCACACTGCCCAATACAAATATATTGCAACACACAGGGAGAAACATTTCTTGATGGTTTTACATGTTGATATAGTAAACTTTTCTTTACCTGGTGACTGGAGAAGACAAAAACCAGGGCTGCTCCAGCAGCAGTTAGACCCCAGGTGAACAGAGTCCCTATTAGGGCCTGGATTATAGGGCTGTACCCTTCCAGCATGGTGCCAGACCTAACCAAGCAGACACACAAATTGATCTCAGAAAGAAATGCCCAAAAGAAGATTCTCTCTAGAAATGTAACAGCTGGCAATTCTTATGTGCTTTGGGGGTGGTAGATGCTCTTGTGTGTCTTTAGGGTGTCATCTTGGCTATCAAGTTTGAAACGGTTTGCTTAAGAGTTATGCATCCTGGACTGGTTCCTCTGTCCTAGTATCATTGGGCTGTCCCATTCAACATCTCAGTAATAAGTAAATACAATCTAAACCATTTGTAAAAAATAATCAGAAATATGTTGCTTAAAATTAATATGGATACACACACGCACACACACACACACACATATACACATACATACATACACAGTATACAGTATATAATCCTAGATGTGTATTTGCAAATATTACATTGATACACAGTCTGACGGTTTTGTCCTTACAATAACTCCCATGTATCGATTGCAACCGGTTATACGAAGAGATATGTCTTGAAAACATCAAATCAGCTATCTCTAAAAATATTCCTTGCGTTGTATTATAAACCCGTCAATGTATTCGTCACACAAACTTTAACTGTAACGGTATGAAAAAAATCATTGGTTAATTCCGGGAGGTTGCTTATTTTCGTTTTTATGCATGGTCAATAAGATAATTGCTCATGTTTACTCACTTCTTTCCAGTGGCCCCACGGTCTTCAGTATTTACTTCCTACTTCCCTGTACACGTGTTAATGACAGCAGTAGCCCCGCCTCTGCTCGCAAGCAATTGGTCAATCTGTGCGCCGGCGGTAACAGTAGTCGCAGAGACGCATGGGACATTAATCAATAATCAGCGATACGTTGGTCATCTCAGTAAAATACTAAACGTTATTCAAATTTCATTTCCTCACGCGTGGTCACAGACTATCAGACTACTATTAAATGAGGATTAAAAAACCGGAACGGTAATATTTTAATGATTATAAAGAACCGCACGTTATTCAAACTATGACTTAAACGTATTTCTAAATGCGCAACACTCAAATGCAACACTGTTCCCACACGTATAGTATTTTGGCAGTCTAAAAGGATTCATAATAAAATCAAAATGGAGATTTTGATTTTCAAACTTGACAGCCAAGATGACACCCTAAAGACACACAAGAGCATCTACCACCCCAAAGCACATAAGAATTGCCAGCTAATTTTACTGCATACTTATTATAAGTTAAGACTGTTGAAGAGTTCTTTTTGATATCAAAAATCCTAATCAACAATTAATATGCAGCCATCTTTTCATGTAAATACTATTGTTTATGTTGAACTTTTATAGTCAGAGTTAAAAATGGAAGATAATGTTGCTTAAAATATTAAAATGTGTCTGCATTTATACATACTGTATATGTGTGTATTTTGGTGAATTCTCAAGCAGTGACACTGGAAGGTTTCCCGGATTGCTTATTTCACAAATAATTCAGTAAGTCTTCAAATATTGACCTTTGATCATAATAGCACACAACAGACAATAAATTGCCTGTTAATAATAAACAAAAAATATTCTTAAATATTTAATGCAAACTAGGTGCTCCAGATAAATATTGCAAATATAACATCACCCGAGGTATATAAATCCATATTTGGAGGATATATGTTTTTAAAAGTCACTCTTGCACACTGTGAGGAATTTAACACTGTTGTTTTTCAGTCTCTTTAAGATATGATCTTTTGTGTTGCAATAACATGAGGCTGCTCTCGATTCCCACTAAACCAAATAGCGAGATAATACAATTTTTATTTTTCTGATTCCCATTAGGCTGGATTTTTTTGTTTGTTTGTTTGTTTGTTTGTTTGTTTGTTTGTTTTGGACACAGCCTGCGGACACTTTTTGGGTTTAAGTTGTCACATTAACACTAGGCAGTAAGATATTTTTGTGTGATAAAAGATTTTTTAAAAGGTCCTGGATAGAATTCCTACATGCGGATGGTTAATGTTTTAATTATTTGACTTCCTCTATTTATTGTGCAGGTAACACATTTCTTTTTGATCATTAAATTTGATGTGTTTGTGTCTTGATTTCTTTTTAGGCTCCCTTGTACAATACAATTTAAAATGTGTATGTGCACACTATGTTGATTAATAAAAAAATACATATTCTTGATATTTTAAGGGGTGGATGACTCACCTCAAAATAGAAATACTATGAAATTTTAATAGTAAAGTCCCGGGAGGCACTTTATTCACTGACTGTGGCTCTAGAAATGTTATTTGACAGCATGTCAACATATTGCTGTGATTTGGGGGAATATTTCATGGTTTATGTATATCAGAGGATTTATGCTAATTTGAAGATACTACACCACCATCGTCAGTTTTCTAAAATTGTCACTTTAATACGAAATAATAATTAATAGAGGGGAAAAGCATGGTATGTGTTGCAATAAATGTTGGTAAAACATTGAATTTGAAGCCCCAAATTACACTTGCTGAAAAAACAAGCAAGTACTTACAAAACACACTTTCTTGTGCAGTTGAACAAGATTTCAAGGGTTGAAATAGAGTGAAATAAAAATAATTTTCTCAGCAACATCACAAAAACAATGCAATTACGGTAAAATACAGTCAGACCTAAAAAGAAACATCTGAGGCTTCACTCCACATGCGCGAAGAAGCTGTCAACTGAATTCGACAGTGTGAAAAGGCATCATCTGCTCCATTCCATGTGACTCGGCCTGTGAAACTGTAAACAGATCGGCAGTAAGTGTCCATGGATGTCAGAGCATCTGTTTGAACATTGCAGTGAAATACTCCTATAAAATATGAGCCTGTCAAACGTCTCCAAATTTAGCACCATGAAACATTGCTTTCAGTGATGTTTTTACATGGAGGACCGGTGTTGCAGCAGAGAGCTGGTCTTGTACAGAGCGTAATTCTCAAGGGATATTTAAGCCACAACCTAATCGTGAGCTTCGACTACAAAGGCATTTTTCTAAATAACTGGAACCAGTTGAAGTAAGAATGAAGGTATGTGCTGGATTCTCTGAGGAATTCTGACAAATGAGATAAGGCATCAAGTCTTTTAACCTATTTAACACCTCTAGATAGCTCAAAGCAGAACTGAGCTTGCAGGGCTGGAAGTGGAGGTATCTGGAGGTATTCAGGGGGGTGCTCCTGAAGTATGTAAGTTATGCATGTCAAAATGGCATAAGGACACAGGTCATCATTTATCAAGGGTCTCTAATGTTCCACAGCCTACACAACAGCTCATCAAGTCCATGTCTCTCCCTTCCTTCTTTCCATCTCTTTGGGCAGTCAACTGCCACACTATTCAAGTTTGTTTTATTTTTTACAATAAAACCAATATCGTACTGTTAAAAAAGCCTCTTTAAATGTGGATAAAAAGGAAACCTTTAAACTCTCCACTGATAAATTTAACCCATTGCTGCTTTCTTCGATGTTAGGGAGCTCCAGGTGAGCTTATGTATATTTGCTTACTGTATATAAATGTATTGAGTAAAACATTGGGAACCACTTTATACAACCCGAGGAGCTAATGTTTATGTCAATGTTCTCACTTAAATAATCTATTAGTTATACTATAAAACTTCACACAGATGCACACAGATGTCAGATGTCCTTTTTTTTTTTTAGCTCAAACAGGACATCCAGTGACAAATTTCATAAAAAGAGTGGGAAACTTTCCTGACATATTATAATATTGACTTATAGACTAATACTAACATACATTGCCATATTACAGTACAAATTATTTCAGAAAACAAAATAGTGGCCACCAAAGCACCGACAATTTCCATTTACATTTCCACACTCATATACTGAATAGTTATAAAGCATATCTCTAGGTTAAAACAAACTGTTCGCACAAATGTCCTATTAAAATGATTGTTTTATTTCAGATTTTTGATTTAGGAAAAACATTGTTGACATATGAACTCTTGTAATAGAGCAGAATTTAAGTGCAAGTTAAGGATCTTAATGCATACCATTCTTTTGTGCCCTCTGGGATTTTCTTTCAGGTAAATGTCAAGTAAGAAAAACAAAGCCAGAGTACAACTGGCGGAGTCAGATAAGCAAACATAGCATCCAGTGTCACATGTTCAAAAATAAAACCTTTAAAAAAAATAAAGCAGCCCTTTACTCTGTCTGGTTTGTAAGGTGGGTGGCCCAAACAACAAGATTTGGTTTTATATGTGTGTGTGTGTGTGTGTGTGTGCGCGCGCGCGCGTGCGAAAAGGGTATTGATGACACCTACCTCCTCAATGAATTGTGAGAGAGTAAAGGAGGATGAGGAAAAAGGAGGGTAACAGAAAGAAGAAAAAGTGGGGAGAAAGGTTATGAAGACAGAAGTATTGAAGCAGTTGGGGCCAGGATTTACCTTGGAAACAGAAGACAAAGTGTGTGTTTTTTGGGGGGGGTGGGCTGAGCCAAGCTGAAGTTTATCACAAACTCAGGAGACTGATGAACAAGGGAAGGGCGGGTTGAGGGGGGTCCACTCCTTACACAGTATGTGCAAAGATATAAAAGGGCTCCCATGGAGAGGGAGTGCTCAGGCAGCAGTCTGATCAGCCATCCCGGCCCCTTCCACTGCTGTGCACCCTGGAGTGTATTTGTATTACAGCTTACATATGGAAGGAACGTGGTGGTTTTACCTTGAAGGGGAAAAAACTTTTTTTGAGAGCTTGAAGTAAGTGATGCTTCATTGGATGTGTTGACTTGCAGTTTGCAGCAGAACTCAACAAAAGTGACTGATTTTCAGCTTTCAGGAGTCTACTCATGCTAAAAGGATTGTATTTTAGTTCTATTTTTAAATACGTTTTTTTCTGTTTTATTGACGCAAACATGGACATCTCACTGTTATCAGATACAGATTTCAATCAGACTTATGTGAATGAGCATTTTTACCTTAAGGAAAACATTGATGGCTTTGGGGTCACCATGGTTATACTTTACTTTTTTGTTTGTGTCCTTGGACTGGCTGGGAACTCCCTCGTTGTCATCACCATGTTGAAATTGGATAAAATGTCTTCCTCCACAACAGTTTACATTTTCAATCTGGCACTGGCTGATGGACTGTTCATGGTTGGTCTTCCCTTCATTGCCAGCCAGAACTTCATGAATCAGTGGATGTTTGGAGATGTGGTTTGCAAAGTGGTCATGGTGCTGGATGGCATCAACCAGTTCACCAGTGTGTTCTGCCTAACAGTGATGAGCATAGACCGCTACATGGCACTGGCTGACCCTCTTCGGTTCACCCGTTGGAGAACTCCACGCTGTGCCAAGATCATCTCTGCTTTCCTGTGGCTGTTCTCACTCCTCACCATCCTTCCCATGGCTCTTCATTTCTCAGCTGACTACGGTCTGTGTATACCAGACATTGATTCAGACACCTGGTGGCTTGGTGTCTTATCATACACCTTTATCATGGGGTTTGCGTTGCCCTTTACAGTCATGACAGCTACCTATACAGCAATGCTTCTCACCATTAGGTCCCAGCGGATTAAAACACCGACACCAGTGCAACAGAAAAAGAGCCAACAGATGGAGCAACAGGTAACCAAGATGGTTGTGGCAGTGGTGGTTGTATTTGGACTTTGCTGGATCCCATTTTACACCTTCAACTTCTGCTCACTGTATCAAAGTAATCTGGGTCTGACCTTTTCCAGAGCCTTCGAGTTTGTGGTCTTGCTGTCATACTCATGGAGCTGCGCAAACCCGATCCTGTACGCCTGCCTCTCCCATACTTTTAAGAAACACTTCTACACACTCCTCTGCCCCGCTGCCAAATCATCTCCCAGCATGCAGTGTGACACTGAACAGCATGAAATAAATGACACTACTGCATGGCAGGTGACAATCCTGGCATAGAAAGACTAAAAACAAGTTTTTTTAATGTTTACTGTCTGTGAACACAATAACTCAAAAAAATAAATGGGTTTTAATATAATGTTTTTTGATAAATTTTGATAATGGGCCAAGCAACATGATTACATTTTGATGATGTTTTTGATTGCGAAGGCAAAGAGGCTTTGACGTAAAGCAAACCACTATGTTATGTAACCTTTTATTACTATACAATACAATACAATACAATACAATACTATACTATACTATACTATACTATACTATACTATACTATACTATACTATACTATACTATGCCCTCCTATCAACCCATTGACCTGACCCGCTAAACTGCAGAGTCTGTAAACACCATTTCAACACTAATGAGATGTAGCACACAGGAAGTGTGGACAGGAGGAGGTGAAAATGGACATACGTGGTTGGCATGACTGTGACTAAGAACACACAGAGGCAGTTCCTTCATTCCTACCATTGGATTATGTCCTGGTGACTGTAAATGTGTCAGATGTGTGTATTAAATTTTTTGTGAGTTTATTCCATTTATATATCTTGTAAATGAATAGAAACGTGAAAAGCAATCACATGACTTGAGTGTGAATAAAAGCAACAACCATTTATACAACCACACAAAATAATATACAATTAATATTTTTCGTTAAAAATGTTTTGTTAAGTATTTCACACATAGTGCTGCTATGATGTGTCTTCATGGACACTGAATGATGTTACATTGCACAATAAATATGCATTGCATCAAGTTCCTAATGATATCAATTTGTTCCATTAAACCACCTTTAATTTCAACCCTCAATGAGTGCCCTCGTTTCAACCTTCTTTTCTGCTGTTCAGAGTTACTCAACTTCCTGTGTTTATTAAACAGAATGAGAGGACATTTATGCCCTGCACATATTTTTTTTTCCCTTTCCTCCATTTAAGGCTATGGACATGCAGGGCAGTAGGGGAAATTTACCAAGTCATTCTAGGAGGAAATATAAGAGAACACCCTGTCAGACCAAGTCTGACATTTACTTGTCTGGGTTGTCGTTTTTCTGAATAAGTTAATTCAAATCCTCTTTACTTAAAGCATTTCTTTCTGATCAAGCTGGTACTTCTGTGTCTGTGTAAACACAATGTAACTGCAATGTAATTCTCAATTTCTCAATCCCAGCAAGTCCATTTGTGTTTCTTCCATCTCTGCTCATGAGGTCAAATGTGTTAAATGTGAACTGATGATAAGCGATGCATTCTAAGGCGACAACACAAATAACACAAAGTCAAAACGATAACATTGAATATTTTTAAACTGCATTGTAGGACAAGTAAAATAACGTTCTAGCAAGCTATCACAGTACACATAATGATGGTGTTTGTACCATGAAAGAAAAAGATTTTTTGTGGATCATATATGTTCATACTTTTAAATTTCAAATGTATACTTTCAACAAGGGTTAAACTGTATTATCAAATGTATTCATATGGACTGAAGCAGGGCCAGGTCAGTTTTCTATATTATTAAAAAAAAACAAAAAAAAACAAAAAAACAACAATAATCCCAACTCAAGAAATGTTGTTAATAGCTCAATTAACCAACCACTCAATTTTCTGTAAATATTGCATAATCAAGCCAAATCCTGAAGAATACACTAACCAAAATGCCTCAAATTTGCAAATCTGTCTGCAGAGTGTGTATCTGTGTTGGTTCTAATTAAAATGTTGGCAGCCAGAAGTTATTTTCATTGGAGGTCTTCAGTCTGACTGATCCAACCTTCACTGCCTGTGTGTAATTAAGACCAGATGCAAACTGCCTGAGAAGTTTTTCTGTAAAGAATATTGATGGGACCCTTGAGACCGAGTGTGCATTTGTGTGCGTATGTCTGTATAATGTGGCCATAAGATGATTAGAAGAACAGATCAAGTAAGGTCAATAGGTAATCGACGTAGCCTAGTCACTGTCAGGCATTTTTTTGCCCCATCTTTTTACGTCTCTTCTTCAGTCTGCACTTATCGCCCTCATTCTCATCATTCCTTTGCCTCATTTTCCAAAAATGACTTGTCCAGAGTTAAAATAGATAAAACCAGAGATATAGTTCACAAACACCTATCTCTGTTCAGTTTTACCAATCATACACTGTCAGATCTGCAGTTGGGGTTCAGAACTGGCCACAGATACGTTTCCACTAGATCCTCGATGACATTGTCACCTCCAGGGACAATATGTCTGTAAAGCTACCTTGTTTGATCTAGCTTCGATTCAGTATACCTCAACATCCTCTTACATTGGCTCTCTTGGCCTGTCCAAGAGTTGCATCAATTGGTTATATAGCAAGTGAAGTTAGAAAATGTGGTGTCAGATCCACTTAAAATCTGTAAAGGTGTTCATCTTGGGCCCATCCTTGTTCTCTATCTACTGGTACATAAAAGATTTGGCCAAGGCTATTGGTACCTGCTAGATACACCTTTATGCTGATGATACCATCATCTAATCATATGGCCCTTAATTCTACTCTGCCACATTCAGCCTCCAACTCAGCCTCACTTCCATCAAGAAGTATTTTGAGGGCCAAACTATAGACCATATATTTGATTATTGTGACATGATCTTTAAAATTGCTTCCAATTTTACCCTTACTGTATTGGATTCTATCCACCATTTAATCATCCATTTTACCTCTGATGTGCTTTTTTCAACCCACCGTTATGATCTGTTTATGGGAATCACATTACTAGCTTCTTGGGCTAAGGGAATTCAAATGGACTTCTGTTTTTCAGATGTTTCACATCTTATCCAAGAGGTTTATTCAGGTCTAAAGTAACTGGTGAGAGTTTTCAAGTTATATACTGTGATTTACTGAATGTTCCCATTAGTGGTGATTGGTGGTAATTTACATTTTTAAAGGGGTGGACATCACTGGTTTCTACTTATCTAAAAGACTGTACAAGGGAAAACCTCAGTATCTTTCCAACCTCTTGCATCTTTCTCATAATAACTATCACCCGAGATCCAGTGTCATCATTACTCTGAGCATTTCAAACGCTCTTACTGTCTGGCCAAAATTACTTTAGTTTTGCTGCAACAAGTAACTGAAACTCAAATGGTAATACAATTAAAGATGATTGGACAGTGTCATATTGCCTCAGATGTCATCAATTTTGATATGCAAGGAAAATGTAAAGAAGTGATCAACAGAAAAAAACAAAAAACGAATTACTGGACAGCTGAAGTGCAAGTAAATTTGTTAGTCTAATATCACAGCCCTTTATATCCGACTAATACACCAGATAATTTGATTAGAAATTGACTCTCCCTGTCATGTTAACCTTAATTGGAGTTAAACTATACAATGCATGTGCCTGCTCCACAAACCCCCACGCTGGTGTATGACTCCAGAACAATTTTTTCCTCAAATGTTGAAGACACAGGTCTGTCTTTCTATCTGATTTATAGATAAATTTTACTTCACATGGGGGATATTTTGCAAGCCTTTTTTGCTTCCATGTCTATTTCACAGAGATTCAATTTTACTACCGGTACTCTTAATGTTTTGAATGTCAAACATGCAAATAAACAAAGAAATTAAATAAATAAAATAAAATTATTTTATTTAGATTTATTTTTAATTTTTAATTTAGGTATAAAATTTCTCAAAAGGACCATGACCACAAAAGATAGCATGCATAATGAGTAACTCATCCATTACTCGCAAAATCAAAGCACTGTACAATTATCCATTAATAATATTGTTATCATGGATCGTCTGACTTCTGCCCGACTCCATTTGTTTATTACATGAAACAATAGGCCAGCCGGAAAGAGGGCCATACTAACCTGCTGAATAGACACATATCACTACCAATTTTTGAGGAGGACATCAGCTATTCGATTTTCTCCATTCCACGTAAACCAGGACAAGGACCAAATTCCACCAAGACGTCAGTTTCAAATTTTGAGCATTGCTCAATCCATCTGCTAATATAAACTTCCTGTACACGTCAGCAGCACATCTCTGTTCCTTTTCTCCTCTGGTCACTAAGAAGGACAGAAAAACAGCAAGACCATGCAAATCTCTATTCACTCAAACAACAATCACAATCTGTCAGCCACTTTCTGTCTGTCATAAACTGCCAGTCGATATTTAACCAAGCTGACTACATTCTACATACACTAACCACCTCTGTTTAGATATCTTTGATCTCATAGAGACATGGCTTAAACCTCACAACACTGCCAACTGAGCTGCCAATTGCACATTCTCCTACACTTCATGACCTTTGAGGCATGGTGGTAGGGCTGCTATGTTAATCTAAATCAAGGACATTCACTCCTCTTCTTGACTTGTGCAAATTTCTTAGACATATACCATTCAAGTGACTATAGTGCAATAGAGATTGAAACACTGCTATCATCTATCCTTGAGCACGAGTGTCCCTTGCTTGTGCTGTGTAATTCTAACATCCACTTAAACAACCTGAGCATAGCCGACATACACTATCCAGGAATAATCTCAGGGTTGAGCAGATTGAATCATCCCTGGATGATGTATGTGTCCTCTATCTACTAGGCCTGCTTGGTCTTTCCAGCCACACCTATGACTGGATAATACTCACCAAAGGCTGCGTACCACTCTCGCAGTGGCAGAAAGCTGGAACAAAAGGGTCGTGTCCCACCTCAAACTGTCAGAAAAGGGATTATGGATTGATGCTGCAAGATCTAGATAATAGGTCAGAGTGAAGTTAAACCTGATAAAGAACAATGCCCACCTTGCCTGCCTGGAGTTCGTCCTCTTAGCTCCACAGATGCATACAAAGTTTTTATGGTCAGTCCAGACTATGACTGGTTGCTATGTCAAGCCCTATTTGACCTCCATGATGTGGGGAATCCACATCATAATTCTGCTCAGCAGAGGACAGTTTTCGGGAGTAGAAGTGGCATGGGTGAACCTTGTTATTGCCGGCAAGCTTCTGGAAGAAAATGGCCCTGACCCCCACATCAGAGGCATCTACTTCCACAGTAAACTGGATCTTGGTGTCAGGCATCTGTAGGATCGGCAATTAAGAGAATCTGGACAGCAGAGAAAAATGGGTTCCCTCAGGCTCAGGGGACCTGGGGGTTTGAAGAGCTGATGGCATGCAGAGCAGCTACAACCTGGCTGTGTTTCCTAATTATAGGGTGGTAGAGGTTGGCAAATCCCAGAAATCACTGGAATTGTTTCAAGTCAACAGGGACAAGCCAGTTCAGAACAGCATTGACCTTTTCTGCATCCATCTCCATCTGCTCAGGTGAAATAATAAACCCAACAAACCACACTGTGGCCTGGTGAAATTCTTACTTTCTTGCCATACCAAACAATTGATACTGGAGCAATCACTGCTTCCTCTGGTGGACGTCACAAGGTACTTGTAGTGGCCGCAAGAGGTGTTAAAAGGTTATTTTCCATTTGTCCCTTTCACTGATCCAAAAAAGGTGATTCTTATTTCCCACAAAGAAAAATCCAGCACCGACAGTAGAATGGGAAGGACGGATGATCCTGTAGACAGCGCACCCTGGATGTTTTCATCCATCACTTCCCTCTCAGGACTGCAGAGAGAGTACTCATGACCTTTGGGAGGTGCCTCCCAGGAAACAGCTCTATGGCACACTCATATGAGCGATGTGGTGGCAGAGACATGGCTGCGGACATATCAAAAACCTCTTTCCTTTCTGGGTAAAAATAAGGAACCCTGAACAGGTCTGCAAACTCAGAGGCATCAGGTGTCTTGGTGGAGCAGACAGAGGAGGTTGACACAGTGACAGACATTTTTGACTCCACCCCAAAATTTTCCTCATGGCAGTCCAATCCAGAATTGTGTTTACACAACCACAGATAGCCCAAAGTAAGAGAGTACTGATGTGAATAAATAATTAAGAAGAGATTTTCTCATTTTGATTACCAGATATGAGCAGGGACAATGGTGGCGTCTGATAGATGACCTGGCAGAGCAGATGGCCATTGAGAGCACAGATCTGGCGTGCCCCTGATATGGTCATTAAATCTAATTGAAGATGGCAGGACAAGTTTCAGTTCATAAAACTCCCATCTGTGCCAAAGTCAATAAGGGCTGAAAACGAATTCTCAGGAGAAGTAATAAGCTGAATCAGGGTCAAAAAGCGTGTAGGTGTGGAAGTAGTTGAGGTGTGGCTCGCCAATAGGCCTCCATTTACTGGCGAGCCGGCCTTTTACTAGGCATTGAATAATGAAGACGCCTGGCGCCTGCCACAACTGGCATCAGTGCTGACAACCAACAACCGAAGTGGGTAAAACATCACCCACACTGAGCATTGTTTTACTCATGCGCAATACCACCGGACCTCCTGAGCTCTGTCAGAGCAGAGACGGCTTTCTTCAAAAAGTTCTTGAAGACACATTTCTTCTGAGAGCACCTACTCTCCGAACAGCACTTATATGTCTTATATTTCGAACCCTAACCCTCACCTCCTCTCTCCTTCTCTCCTATTTACGTACATTCCTTTTCACTTACTTTTCCACAGCTCTGTACTGTTAGTTGGTAGTTGCACTTGTACTAGTTTTTGACTGTTAGGTAGTATTTTATTCACATACAGTAGGTTCACATTGCATGGTGGCTCTATTGCATATTTCACTACAAGTCACCTTGGACAAACATGTCTGCTAAATGAATAAAATGTTAATGTAATAACTTAGTCCATTTATCCCCACTGTCCCACTATAACCACTCTAATTATCCTCCATGCTCTAATATTCCCAGGCAGTGTATCTCCTCTGTTGCAAAACCAGTTTATCACCTTCATTCCATAATAATTGATGTTCAACTATAACCACCTTCAGGGAAACTCAGTAAAACAAAAGGAGTAATTACTGTGAATCATCTATGTTTCTCTTCCTTAAGGGTTTTAAATTTAATTTCTCTTTTCACCAGTCTTTTAAAAATGTAAATCATACACTTACAATCATACAGTAAAATGTGTAAAAGAATCTAAATTACACACTGTTAAGAAGGACTCATTAAATATAAAACTTTGACCATTCTTTCCAACTTTTTTGATATTGGCAAAAGACTGAATATCAGTTTTTTTAAAGCAGCATCGACTGTGTCATAAAAAGATCTCTCAGTAAAATACTAAACATGAAGGATAACAGCAAGCTTATTTTGATTAAACTGAATTGGCTCATTTGTAAACTTTCCTTCTTGCATATGATTCATCTAATAACCCTAAAAGCATGAGTCTTTATGATTTTAAACTCTTAGAGGGCATGGTAAGTGGATAATGTCTTCTCATAGTCTAAAAGTACATTCTCCACTTCATTCTACATTTCTACCCATCCATCTCAGCTGGTGATGACAT
The DNA here is from genome assembly GCF_901000725.2 of Takifugu rubripes. Lineage (NCBI taxonomy): Eukaryota > Metazoa > Chordata > Actinopteri > Tetraodontiformes > Tetraodontidae > Takifugu > Takifugu rubripes. The sequence goes on from NC_042285.1 coordinate 9,090,861, forward strand.
ATTCTCATTGGAAGTAGTCCAGGTTCGTGTAAAGGGCCAAAACCCAAACAGGGTTTATCAATGAGGTTTTCTTTTTTTAGGTGGAATGAGGATCTATTGGACCTTCTCTCAGGCGAAGGTACATTTATGTTAAAATTAAGTCTTTTGAAACTACATAACCTCTTCATCATGGTTTTTTACTATCAACCGTGCACAGTCATGTCCACCCATGCAGTGGGAAGCTTATAAAACAATTTCCTGTATTTCACCATAAAAAGGATCTTATCTGAGTGATAATCCTTAAAGAGCATAACATAATTGTTTTAAAAAGGCCCAAAACACTGGCTTCCATTGATACAGAATCATATTAAATTGGTTTCTTTTAAAGCTCTGCATAAGGAGGTAACCAGGCAGAGCAGGCACAATGTATCTTATATGTATAATCTGGGCATTAAATAGTGCCGGTTGTGCCTCTTCTCTCACCCAGTAAGCATTTTGCTGCAACATCTGCAAACTGCAGCACGCTCTCCTTGGAAAGGCATGTCTAATGAGTGTCACGACGCTTTGTTGTCTGAAGGAAACATGTCAGGGTGTAAAATTGATTCTGAGAAAACGATTATGTGCATCTTAAAAGATTAGGGGAAAGACACCGCAAAAAAACGAGAATGACCTCTTTTTTCTGCATTCTTTCAGAGGGCAACTAAGAGGGTAAATAGCTTTAAAAAAACAAAAAACAGACACCCGCTTATTTAGAACAGTCAGACGGACCCTCTCTGAGCCTCAATAGAAGTCAGCGGAGAAAGATCAGGCTTCTGTCTTGCTGTCCCTGGAGGGTTATTTCATGCAGGGACATACCCAGCACATGCTGCAGAGATTACAGTACATCACTCATCCCTCTTGGGAGAGCTCCAGTGTCTGGTGGAAGGGACTGGAGAGACATGTGTTACCTTAGTCAGAATTAATTTATTGCTCGATATCTTTTTCCAGATGAAAATATTTGAACCATATTCAGTGTCAAATATTAATTTATTTTAAAAAAAACAAAAAAAAAACTGTATGTCACCCATCTGAGAGTAATCATGGTCAGAGTTCTTTTATGGCTCTACGATAGTGTTAAATAAGCTCTTTGTGTGCAGCAATGTGTAATTACAGCTCAAGGGTATATTTTATATTTGTATTTTCTTTTTTCCTCTACCTTATGTACAGCCTCTGTTATTGGGGCAAATAATGTCTCCCACCCATGTGTTCTATAAGCTAATGAAAACAATATTCACTTTTATGCCTGTTACCCCTGAAAATTAAGAAACCATTTATTCAGCTTTTCAGGGCTCATTATCCACAATAACAACATTAAGCTGTTAAATTATAATTTAAACAGACTAATCCCTAACCCTTTCCCACCACAGCCCAATTGTTGTGCACATTTGTTCTGGATTAGACACTGGTGCAGGGAGAATCTGGTGTTAGATAGCAGATTTACATCCCTCTGCTGTGAGCGCATTGTAGCATCTATAGCTGTGACACTCACAAGGATTAACATCTGCCGAATTGTCTCTGTAGTACCTGGGAGGTTCGAGCCTAACCCACACAGTATTTCATTGGTCGTGATATCATCGTCTGTTATCTGCTTGAGTGGAGATTTCTTATGCAATCGACGGAGCTGGATTAGACCTAAGTTCACATTGTGCCAACACATTTTCAAGGATTCATTTCCAAAATCTAAAATCAGTATGTGTTGATAATTTCACTATGTGAAGAAACTGTCAAGAAAATTAGGCTTGTTTTTCTGGGTTTCTGAAATATTATCCATGTTGTCTCACTGATTGGCTTGCCATGATATTCTTATATGGTCCCACAGTTTATAAATTGAACTAATTCTTATGAGTGAAGGCACATTGTATATAGTGCATACACATGCACTGTATGTTAGACATCAGTTATACCTGCCGTTGATCATCTACTGATTACAACTGGTTGATATTAAATAAACCAAATGACATTTTGGTTGTAAAACAATAGAATATGTATGTCCATTGTTCACTGGCATCAGTACAATCAATAAGAAAACGTACACTCTGTAAACAGCAGAAAAGCTTGCGGAATTTATTTTAAATAAATATGGTTTCTACCAGTTTAGTTCCATAGATGTTCACTGGAATAGACTTGATTATCGTGGAATCACAGATTTCAGTTCCGTAGGTGGTTGAGTAGGAGGGAAGGATTAATAGCTGTATTTAAGAATTAAACACTAATATTCACTCAAGGCAAAATCCTCACAGCAATGAAAAGCTTAAATATATAAAGATAAATGAATTCAAACATCAAGGAAGAAATGAACTAAAGGTGCAAGTGAGTAAAATGTCAACAAGCATTGCATTCAGCTGTGAATTACGTCACTATAGTGCTGCATTTCAGAGAGGAATAGATATATTACTCATACAGTCGTATAGGTAATATACTGTATACTGGTTGTTGCCCAGATTTCATGTGAGGTAAGGCAGGTTTAAAATGGCATTTTATTAATGATATCTGATTGTCCTCCCACGCACTTTGATTGAAGTCATAACATCCCCCCGGAAAGACCCAGGACACGTTGGAGAGACTATGTCTCTTGACTAGTCTGGGAACGCCTGGGGATCCCCCCAGTTTCACTAAATGCAAGTCCGATAAAGGTAAGATTTAATGTTGGAAAAATAAAACTATAAAGTCACAACTGAAATTTACAGTCACAATCCTACATCTGTCAAATCCATAGTAACTAGTAACAATATTCTGTGGTACATGGCTTTCAAGAAATGCAGCCACAATAGAAGCGGCTTGTTCTACCCAAAAATGTGATCCTTTGTCATCGCAAACGCAAATTTCCAGATTGCGTCTTTCTTTTCAAAAGATGCAAGACTCAAAGACTCAACCAACATAAACCAATGATGAAATTTATTTAATAATAAATAATTTCCTCAGATGTCAACAGAGAGAGGAGGGCCCGAGTCGTCTTCTGTGGTGTGACATCCAGGCAAATGGTCATCGAGTCGCACTGAGGTCTCGGTGGTCACCCAACATGCTCCAGGCGTTTTTCTGTTCCGGCTGTATAAAATCAACCTGAAAACAATCCAGCAGTGTCACTGCGATGTTCAGCCAGGCAAAAAAACACCAAAAAAAACAGTCCTCAGTATTTTCAGGCATAACAACAGGCATTCACGCATGCATGAACATAACTTTGATCCTGCACCGGGATATCTCTTGAATATCTTATAGGGTTTTTTTGAGTCAATTTGTCCTCAATACTGCACTTTAATGTAATCTATTTCATTTTATGATGGCAGATGCACAAAGCAACTGAATCAGAGTAAAACCTTGTTCATTATGCAGGCTGTAGGTTCTGACTTGGTGTCCAGTCTGGAGAATAGGGTTTGTGAATGTTGCTCTCCTCTGAATCAGCTGCTAAATTACAACCTCATAATGAACCTGAATGACACTACGAGTATGTCAGAGCTGTCTGTCTTGATTGTGCCTCTCAGGTGAGGACATGCGCACACCCCAACTACACTTTAACACAGCTCATTCAGCCATGTTCGTTATCTAACCTCATAGAGACTATTAGTGATAAAAGGAAGAGAGGAGGTGAAATCACAATGCAACTGTGCATGGGTCAGGAGTTGTTTTGTGCCTAACGATAAATTTTAATGCATCAGAAGCAATAGAAATAAAGTTTAATTCAATTGAATCATGACATGAAAAATTGTCATACGCAGAGACTGTGGATTGTGTCTGCATTCAAAAGCCAAGAGGCGTCATCACTCGACACGATTAACTAAACACGGAAGAGAGACGTTAGAACAAAATGGACAATGCCAAATATTTAATCTGTTAGGAAGCAGGAAGTTATGCAAAAAATTGCGAGCAGACTCAGGAAAAACTCCAAAAACCAATAAAAGCTATTAAAGCCATAAAACAAGAGACACAAGCATATACAGTGACACACTTGGGGGAAAAAATTACCAATCGCCCACCTTGTGTTGACATTGTACATCTACAAAGAAACGAAACTAAACTCTGCATGCTGTTTATTGTAGCCCTTAAATCTGGCCTTTGTTTAACATGAAGTTATAATAACTGCTGAAAGAGTTCTATTTATAACTATTGGACCAGTGATTGTGCTGTGACAGACCATTAGTGGCATGTGTTGACGACCAGCCATATTAACACTACACAAGTAAAAGTTGAAAAGGATCAACTTGACATGTGTGTACGTGTGCTCAGGGGACAGGATGTCACGCTTCAGCACTTGACAGCCAATTAACTCTCACCAGCAAATTGTATAAAATTATCTAAAAAGCTTTTAAAATCCTTTGTTAATTCTAAGTTTCTTTAGTGAAACAGCACTTGTCCGTTGAGACAGTTAATGTTATTTTCTAAAACACAGATTTTGACCTGGTTTGATATAATCACAGCTGTCAAAGACTTTTCAAGGTACTTAATGGCCTTACCTTAACAACAATATCAACTTTATTGCTGCAAGTAGTACAAGTACATCACCTTATTTTGAGATTTCACCTCTCTCAGGTTTCAGGATGGACATAAAAAAAAATCCATTTTAAAGTAATCAAAGCTCTGACCTTGAGAGGGTTCTGTCATTATGGTTCAGCATGCCGTTCCAGCATACCGTAATTTCCGGACTATGAGCCGCTACTTTTTTTCTACACTTTAAACACTGCGGCTTATTCTACGGTGCGGCTTATTTATGTATTTTTTGCTGATTTTTTTTCACAACTATTGTGAATCAGTCATTTTTACTAACCTTCATCAACATGTAAAATACTAGAAAAAAAGCATATGATGCGGCTTTTAAGTTAAAAGCGATCACTCTGGCGGTTGAAGAAGGAAATCAATACCTGTGAATCGGTACAATATATTTATGTTGCTAAGCGGATTAAATTAAAAGAAAAGTTAAAAAATCCTGACATGATGAAAATTGGATTTAAGGTCTCTGTATAAACATACAAGTGAAAAGAGTGGCTGTTGTTTCTTACCTGTCTGTTTGTCACTCCTCAGTGACTCGTCTCTTACGGTAATAAAAACATATACCGGTAGTGAATGTTTTCGATCTAATTTTTTATATGACTACGTGGGATACCTGCGGCTTAAAATCCTGCTGCGGCTTGTATAAGTACAAAATTGATTTTCTTTCTAAAATTAGATTATGCAGCTTTTAATCAGGTGCGCTCTGTAGTCCAGAAATTATGGTAATTGTCTTGAAATGTATCACTAACTAACCTCCTGAAGCATTGAATGGGTGTGTGCATGTGTGTGTGAGCATCTTATTATGTACCACAGTCCCACGCTGTTACCAAGAGTCAAGGTGGTAAATGGTGGTATGTCACAGTGAATCCTTTCTTTCTTCCTGGAATTCCACAGCATCAAATCAGCCACACTTTGCCTTTGCAAGGGACAATAACATGAACACAAAGTTGGCTCGTTGAGAGCGAAAATTACTTTGTGACAGGATAATTTGAAGGGGATATTGGGGACAGAGCAAGAGCTGTATCTTGGCTGACACTCTCCAGTATATTATTTCTTTCTGGTAACGCCTCTTGAACAGCTGCAGTTCCACTCTCGACATCCATCCTGGAGTCGTTTGATTGGACACGATGGACCCGCAGGCAGCTTTTGTAGCTGTAAAATTACCGATCTTCAGGTTTTTATCTTAAAGGGACCTTTACACCTTAAGCTGGGCTTCATATTGACTTTGGGGAGTGTCAGAGTTTAAGGCCATGCAGGGCAATAATTGACCAACGTTACTCAAGGTTTGTTTGTGTTTTTGTTGAGAAGAGACCGAAACTAATGTTCAATACTGATCATCCTGTAACACAAGCTGCATCAGAAGCCAAAAGACCATCAAATAACAGCCAGCAGTCTTCAAGGCTTCAAGACTGTCTTCACCTGTTTTGTCTTGCAGCAGGAGGATCGGTGGGTGGCAAGCAGGAAAATCAATATTGCTGTTTCTTGAATTGCCAAACCAATTTTCCAGTTTTTATCTCCGTGTGAAATTTTCAATATTTGTTTCATACATCTGTTTTTATTTGGCACACTGCCAAACTGGAAAGAACAGGTCTGGGAGAAAGAAAAAAATGAGAAGAACTTGAGTTCGTGGTGTGTCAGAGGCTGAACTTTATGACACCTGCAGGCTGTTTTTGACTATAATGTGACAAACGCAGCATGTGATATAGCCTGCAGCTTCAGCCCTGCTGCGACAAATATAATGCATGTTGGTTCCTATTTATTTATTCGCTTTTTAAAAAAATAATAATCGGTGTGTCATTCAAGCAAACTCTGTCCCTTACCAGTAATGACTGTGGGCTCTATCTTTCATTCTGCATCAGGTGGTTTGGTCTACTATTGATGTAGTCTAATGGTATTGGATCAACATGTGTCACAAACATTCCTTACGCAACACCTTAAAAAGAACATCTTTTTAGGGTGAAGACCTTGCAAGCCAAGTAATTTTCTGCAGAATCCTCTCCGTTCCATAAATAATGAGCTGTGTGCAAGGATCCATTTTTGTAGTATCCTCTTGACAAATCTTTTCCTATCACAGCATGACAGAAAAAACATATTTGGTCGGTGGTGGTGAGCAAGAGTTGATTCCCATCTGCATGCAGCAAATCTCTTTATGGTTGTCGCACATTGCGAATGTTGGTAGCTCATTGGGTGTGCCTGCAGGGTGGTGCTTATCAAGCTAAAGTCCTTTGTATTCCAAGAGTTCTGTTGAGCTGTCTGATAACGCTAAGCAAAGATTGTGGTAGGTTACAGTCCAGTAAGGCAAAGAATCTATAGGAAATTTGAAAGGATTTCTCTCTTGGTGGGGTTTAGTTTACGGTAAACCTTCGATGGTTTAAGAAAGAGAAAAGTAATTTCTTTTTTAAGGTGTGTCTCCTTGGCAACAAATCTAGTGTGTCTCCTTGGCAAGAAATTTAAAGTCAGTTTTAACAAACGGCAGCATTATAAATTGCCTCTCCAGCCACAGAAGTGTTGCTTATACTAGCTCCAAAAAACAAAGCACATCTAACACACACCTGCGCCACCAGCCATCCCCACTGGAGCCTGCACCATTTCTGTAACACGCAGAACAGCAGTAGATGTTTTAATGGACCTCCATTTATTGGACTATACCATGTCAGCCTCTCCCATTATCCTAAACAGGAATAGAGCAGTTTTTGAAATTACCCACCTTTTTTCTCTCCTCTGGGAAGGATCTTCATCTCCGACCAAAAAGCTTCTTGCAAAGCAAGAAACAGGTGCAATCTAAATGCTTCTCCAGAGACAAGCCAATTTTTTTGATCTTGTTAACCTGCTATTTTATTTAAAAGCCAATTCCACATTGCACATTTTATAATCATGGCTGGATTTCTCTCTTTTTCCCTAGAATCAAAACAGTAGCAGAAATAACCCCCAGGAGGGAGAATATAGTGTAAATAATTAAATCATATGTTGAAAACAGAAGCACTAATAAGCTCATCCGCTTCTTCTATTTAAAGTCATTCTCTGAACATATTAGTGTAATTCCAATGTTCCGGTTGTCATTTCCTTTTGTTTTTCTTTTCTAATCAGGCACAGCAGAGGTGAGACTGTTATACTATGGATTTCTGCATACTAATAGTGCCTTCAGATCCTGTTTAACACAACTGAGGAGGCAAAGTATGATCGCTTTGAACTCCATTAAAATATCACAACTCACAACTGTGGACTCATTTTCACCCAGGAGAAACTCCCACTTCAGTTATGACATATTGAGATACACCACCTTGGTGCTTCAGGGCCATTATGTGCTTCCACAGCTTCCAACAGATATTTTATTTATTTATTTATATAGAAAATTTAACCTAATTAACACAAATAATTTACCAAATTCAAACAATAATTTAATAACTTCCGGAGCGTGAATCAAAATCAGTAGTCAGGAGCAGCATACTGACCCACATACGTGACTCCTCTCTCTCTCTCTCTCTCTCTCTCTCTCTCTCTCTCTCTCTCTCTCTCTCTGCGTGTGTGTGCATGTGCGTGTGTATGAGAGACAGAGACAGATCTTGCGTTTAGTTGCCACTTACCATTGAGTCGGTGGCAGAACTGCTTAAGTGCAGAGCGCACAGCTTTTACAAGAAAAATAATAATAGCAACAGCATTTTTTATTTTATTTTTTAAAGCAGCTTTTAAACAACCAGTTGTTTCCTAGAGGTTAAAACAATGACCTGAGAGACACAGTTTAACTACCGGCGGTGGCTTGTGGTATATGAGGACATCAACGCGGTGCGTAACGGAGGGGGAGCAGGTGGATGGAGAGGCTGACGGGATGCAGCTCAACAGCAGGTCAGCGCCGCAGCGCAGCGCCTGAAATCCCGGTTTTTTTTCTTGCTGAGGGACACCTCATCACCATGGACTTCATATGACGACGAAGTGGGTTATTGTTGTTGTGTTTTTCTTATTTTGCTTCAAAGTATGTAGCATTTTTATGGGGAACGAAAAGAGAGAGAGGAAACTCACCTGCGCACATCTGTGTAGAATTTACGCACTGTACGACTGCTCCGTTACGGCTTTTTAAAATAGTCTGTTAAAAGTTTTAAAAAGCAAAGGAATCGCGTTAAGCACAGCCGCGGCATTCCCATTCATATCAGACAGAGCTATTCAATCTACAGCTCCTCAAGTAAGGAGGAGGTAGATTCAAGCTGGAGGATCGGACTGTATGTGCGTCACAATCTATTTTTAAATTTTTTTAGAGAGAACACGCTCGTCCGTCAGATGTTTAAGTTCCTTTCCTATAGCTTTGACCTGCGAAGACCGTTAATGATCCCCTGTTGGCTGATGATGGGCATTTGTCACACGCAGCCTGCAGCCCCTGTGCGAGCCCGCATCAAGCTGAGCCTTATCATCCCCTGACACATTCCACCCATTAACACAGCCCCTGCTGAGCAGGGACACCCAGCCTCTTATTTATCATCCTCGGGGAGTCTCAATTAGTCTTTCCATTTGGATGAATAAATACACTGAATCAAGCGCTAAAGATAAAAAAAAAAAAAGAAACACGTTGTACACATAATCACTCTGTCCTCCGCGTCAGATAACACCTGCAGATCCTTTCATTAGTGGATCTATAACTGCAGCACACTGCTTTTCCTGCACACTTTCCCTGGCAGCTTTTTTCAATCAGTGAGTCATAAAATGCAAAATGTCTGAGAAAGGTATAGAATTAGAATAGTTAAGATTTCCTTCAACAATAAACCATTATATTCCTTCATTTTATCACTCACTGATCACAAAAAAGAAAATGTCATTTCTGAATGACTGATCTAAAGCTCCTATTCACAGTAAACGTTCACATTTCTATGGTTTGACTATCATGGGTCATTTGTGGTCACAAAGTGTATTTATCAGTGAAAAGCGCCCAGCCGAGAACGACATTAACCTTTGTACTGGTGTACGTTCCCCAGAAAACACGTTTGTGCAGATAACAAGACCAGGTCAGCTTTGTTGCAAACAGCAACTGTACCCATCCTCAGCTCATTTAGCAGAAGGTGGCGAGTCCAAAGTGAGCTCACATGTGTCAGTGACACATCAATTATGAAAGCAAGAACTAGATTAATGTCCCCATCAAATGCACCACCAGGGTGGATGAATGCGTGATCCTGCCTCTGCTTCCAAGCTGTTTGTCCCCCAGATCAATTGAATAAACATTTGCCTGTACAAAGCCCTCGTCAATCCATCCCACTGGTGTACCTTGTTGGATGTATGCAGTGATGGGGAAAGGCATGTGTGTGCATTCTCCTAAGCTGCACTACTGGACTCTCTTTCGTGTTGGAGGGATTTTTTTTTTCAACACACCTACAGTGGAGTGGATGAGTTTGAGATGTGATTAGATTGTGATTGTTGCTGATGATTACTGATTGTTACTAATGGTCTGAAAGAAAGTATCAAAAGCAATCTTGTTGCCATGGATCTTTAAGAGCGTTTCTTTACAATTTGCCAATTGATTTTTGCATTCCTACATTAATTTGCAGTCTTTTCACTCTTTTCTCTCTGCCCTCACAGATCGATCGTGTTCAATTGTTCTCTACAGCTGGGACATAAATCTTGAAAATCCCTTTCTATCCCAAATACCCAGAAACCCAAAATCACCAATTCCCAAGACTTTTAGACTGTTAAATTTCTTCAACACCCAAGCCCCTCTTAGTCACCATGGCTTTAGATCCTTGGGATATTCTCCCAAGGCCCCCCAATGTCTCCATCCCCGAGTTCCCCTTTTACGAGAGCTTTCTCGAGAGCAACGACTCCAATTTCAACTTCTCTGACCACAACGGGTTACACCAGGATAAGACCAGCTTCATTGTCATTACCTTCCTTTATTTCATGGTGTGCGCCGTGGGGCTGTGTGGCAACGCCTTGGTCATATACGTCATCCTCCGTTACGCCAAAATGAAGACAGTGACCAACATCTACATCCTGAACTTGGCGGTAGCAGATGTGCTGTGCATGATGAGCCTGCCCTTCATCGCCCTGCAGCTGGCCCTGGTGCACTGGCCCTTTGGAGAGGTGCTTTGCAGGGTGATCATGACTGTAGGTAGGTGGAAACAAAAGGATTCTCATGCAGTTTTCAGTGAAGGTTTGGATTTTAGGTTTAAAAAGAGTTTTTCTGCTTTTGCGTGAAGTTTTTGAACTCCTTTCATTCTGTGATTGGCCAAACACTCAAACTGAGCCCCAGAAACCACCCATAAACATAATTTATTTGTTTTTCAAGATCAATGTTTTATTTTTCCATTTAAAATAAAAGATTAATGTTTTTAAGTGTTCCAATGGGAAGCCCAGTCTCACTGCAGAATTCGGACCCAACCATTATCAAATGCTTGCAGCTCCCAACAGTAATTAAACATGTATTAACATTGCTCAACAGCAACTTAGGTGAGACAAAACGGACGACTGCGCTGATTTAGAAAGATTTGTAAGGCAAAGAACTGGATTTATTGATGTGGATGAGGCATAGGTTTCTCAGCTTGTTAACTTGTGGTGCACACAGTTCACAATATAGTTCTTCACCCTTGTTTCTCTACTTCCCTCCCAGACTCCCTTAATCAGTTCACGAGCATCTTCTGTCTGATGGTGATGAGCATCGATCGATACCTGGCAGTGGTTCACCCAATTAGGTCGACAAAATGGCGGAAGCCGCGTGTCGCCAAGATCATTAACCTGACCGTGTGGGGTGTCTCGCTGATCGTCATCCTACCGACTATGATCTTCAGTGGGCTTAACAAGGTGCCGGTATGCGGGATCATCTGGCCGGAGCCTCAGGACATCTATTCCAAGGCCTTCATATTCTACACCTTCTTCATTGGATTCTTCCTGCCACTCTCCGTCATATGCCTGTGTTACCTGCTAATTATAATCAAGGTGAGATCACCACCGTCCATGGTGTATCAGGGACCTGTTGGAAAAGCAATCTGTTTATGTTTCTGCATTGGAAAAAACTGTGTTGTGACCATATTTGAGACCATAATTTAAGCCGCTGGGATTAAGGGGCTGTGGGAAAGGACAGGGAGGAAGGAAACACATGGCCATCATGACAAAAATCATCTGTAAATCAAACTAGGTATAATTAAATTAGAATTAAATTAGAAGCTTTCTATTCTTGGAATAAGCAAGTTGGTATTTGTGTAGTTTTTTGTTGGGATTCTCAGTTTTATCGCTAGTTTGAGAGACAGAGAATTTGTCAGGAGAGTCACACCAAACGAATCGGATTCCAGTGCCAATTATGTAAAGGCCAGAGGAGAAGCTGTTATACATCAGTCTGATCCTGATTAATGAGGCTAATATGTTTGTTTTGTTTTATTTAAGGGGACGGGTGGGGGTTGATAAAGCTTAGTGCTCCTATGAGAAGCTGTCTTGGTTGAAACATTTTTTATTTTAGACTATAAGAGTGACAACAACACCATCATTTAGCCACGGTTACAATTCTGCCCTTTAAATTTCAGTCATGTTTTATCCCAGTTTTCATCAGCTGCTAAACAAGTTTCCTGTTTTCCTGTAGTGTTCTCCTAAAGATTAGCCAAAGCTGAGGGTTAAACACATAAAATCACATAGTCCAGACAAAACCTTTTCAACCTGCTCATTCTTCTCCCAGGTGAAGTCATCAGGTATACGCGTGGGTTCTACCAAGCGCAAGCGCTCTGAGCGCAAAGTGACACGCATGGTATCCATCGTGGTGGCAGTGTTCGTTCTCTGTTGGCTCCCTTTCTACATTTTCAACGTCACCTCCGTCACCGGGTCGATCAAGCCAACTTCAGCTGTGAAGAGCACGTTCGACTTCGTGGTGGTGCTCGGTTACACCAACAGCTGCGCTAACCCCATCCTGTACGCTTTTTTGTCCGACAACTTCAAGAAGAGCTTCCAGAACGTTCTGTGCCTGAAAAAGGTCACGGGCCTGGATGAAATGGAGCGGAGCGACAGCAGGGCGGACAGGAGCAGGATGGCTCACGACGCTGCAATCATCAATGCCAACTTGGAGGCCCATAACACTTCCCTGCTCAACGGTGAACTGCAGACTAGTATCTAAGTTGGCATCAGGGCATGAATCACTAGACTGAGCAAACACTGCCTGTAATCTGCTCGTAAACCCCGTGCAAAGATATGCTGCCAAACGAATGATGTAATTACGGCTACTTATTGACACTAACAAAGTCTAAGTGAAAAATAAACAGTTACCTAAAGGGTTCCAGGGGTCATTACATGTACACTGACTCCAGCTCAAGATCTTAATTTAATGAAGCAACTCAATCTGGATCACACCCAACCACAGAGAAAACGGATCCAGGAATATATTACTCGTGATGGTGTCAAAAGGTCATTTGCACATGAATGAAACAAGGGGGAGGGAGGATTAGAGAGCGGAGGTCTGTGGGGACACTCTCGAGGCAGCATCTATACAACACAGAAATGAGTGGATCCATGCTGAGGATTTCTCTAAACATGGAAATACTGCCCAGGGTCTGGCAGTCGTGTCAGTGGAAAAAAAAAAGCCAACTTTGTGCATCTTATTACAAGAAGGAAAAGATGAGAAACCTCAGCCTTGCCTAGGCTAGCACCATGGCTATGGTTTATTCATAGTTCTTGTTTTTTTTAATGGTCTTACATAAACAAGGAATGTGCAAAGCCTGGAGCCTGAAAGCACAGGATACTCCTCTACCTCGAATGGTGCATTACTTTGGGATGAACCTCACTGACCCTTGAGCTGAATTTGATATCTCGGATTGTTGAGCAAGTACATCAGTGTTCACCACTGAGCTCATTTGAAACAGCCTGACTGTGCATTCTCTGCAAACTGTCTGCAAACCAAAATAAATTCTTCAATCTGCTCGACCGATTCTACAGTCCCCTAATGGTGCAACGCGCCAAGGACAGAGCAGGGATGGTAAAATGAAACCCGTGGCATGCGTTTGGATGGTGGTCACTGTGACAGTTGCGACAGTGTGGGAGATGTTCTGAGCCAATGTTCCTGAAGGGCTGACGATTGACAATGTAATATCTTCTCAAATTCAGCTCCACTTGCAAACTGTTCGCACAAAGAGGAGAAAATATGTGACATTCTGCTACAGACAGCACGAGGATGAAGAAAATCTTTGTGTGTTTTGTATTTCTTGCAACACTTGATGGCAGAATTTGACACATCCTAGTATAACGTTGTGTGTTAGACCTTTAATATGTACTTCAGTGATTTTGTTGTACAAAGATATTGTGGGGAAACGAGACAGATATTTGATTTACAGACTCTAAGCAGCAGTAACCGGTGTTTCATAAAATATAAAAACTGCACTGCCAGATTTTACATTTATGTATTATAGCTGCATACATACAAGTTATTAAAATATGTAGAGATTTTTTTCATACTGAACACCCCCACTACCACCACTACCCCCGACACACAGAGAAAAACATTCTATATTATTAGCATGCTCACCTGATGACAGAACCAGCGAGCTAATCATATCATATACTGTATGCTTAGCATTTTATTGGGATGTTAGATTCATTTAGATAATGTAATAGCAATAATTAATATAATAAAAATGATCCACCATTCATCAAAAACATAATAACTACTAAGTTGAAAAAGGTTGTACATTACATACATCAAATAGATTTAAGGTCAGGTTACCTAACCCTAACCCAAAAATTAGTCCTAATTACCCGGTAGCCTCAGTTGATGATTGTATGCTAGCATACCAATACTGTAAACAAAATTAAGGTGAATATTTGGTGGTGTCTTTATAAAGATCATGATTTAGACAGATAAGAGTTTGCTTCAGTGTTGACTCCATCGAAGGATCTCATTGATGGAGCCAGTGCTGGTTGCTGGGAGACCAGTCACACGACTACAAAGCTTCTTTTAGTAATAAGGTCACTCTACATATGCACAAGTGTCAGATTTGCTTTGCTCCTGCTTCTCAGCCAAGTCAGAAGGCATCAATCACCTCCAATTAGAAGAGTGACAAGCAGCATCTCCTGAAAGGTAAATGCAGGAACTTAATTTGCTGTGACTTCTCTTCATGCTGTCACTTCTGATGCTCTTGTTCTGAAGCATGTCAGGTCCATCTTCTGTAATGGTTATAGCTATAGTAGGTGGGGTCAGAGCAGAAGCATACCCACTCTATGCCTGAAACCAATCCTTCAAATGTATGTTGTACATTTGTAATATAGTAATAATAACAAAAAAAGAACTCTTTGGAGGAGGGTCAGGTTTTGTAAGCAGCCTACTTATCGTTAGCAGTGTACAAATGGGAGGGGAAGGGCAGAAAACATAAGGTGGAAGATCCACCCACTCTGTTTTTAGTGAAACACAAGTTGATTTGTGAAGGGCTAGAACGTGCACTCCTGAGGATGCACCGTTCACTATTACTCTGCGTATTGACTGGATTGTTTCCACATGCCTCTGTAGGGGGTGGGGGTAACAAATGCCTCGCTTGCAAAAAAGAAAGAAAATGGTTCACCAGAGGGTCTTTGTTCCTTGGTACTTGGGACAGTGGCCATCTCAGAGTCTTTTTGTGGAAAATGAACCAAACCATTTCTCGACATTAGTCCCTACATATTGCAGTAATAGATTACACATTTATTTCTTGTTAATGTCCTGGTATTACAGCTAACAACATTAAACACCAAGCCTGCTAAACAAGCCATTTCAAGTGCAAAGAGTGCTCTCATTCATACGTCATTCAGCCAACCGAGTCCGAGAAGATGGTGGTACAATGTACACCAAATGTGTACATTAAAAGAAAGAAAAACATTTTGGTTCAGGCTTTCAGTTGTGTAAAAAAATACCTTCAAACTACACTGTGTTGGGGTTTTGGGGGGGCTGAGTCAACTTACTGATTCATGGCTACGATTAAAACCCCCTCACCCCCGCCCCAGTGCGTGTCAACAACTAAGAATCAATCTTTTAGACGACTAAGTCAACCTAAATTCTTTTTTTAAACCATATAGCTGTTGTGGCCGAGGTGGCTAGTAGTCATACAGGTTGTAATTTATATGCTTAAGCTTTTCCTGTGCTCTTGTGCCTTGCAATTTCATATGAAACGATCACAATGTACAGTGGTGTGAGCCATTCCCCCAAAAACCAAACAACCAAAAGCCTTTGTATAGTGCAGTTGGTGATTAAATGTTAACAGAGACCATTTTTATTCCGCACATGTTTGTGTCTGTAGACCAGTTTATTCCACTTCTGTGTTTGTGATATCACGTCAGATGTTTTCCTGTGCTTCTATAACATGAACACTGATTTTGATGGGCACATGTTCGATGTCTCTGCAATTAAAGAGCAGGTCAGTTTCTGTTGCCGTGACTGAACAGCATTTGTTGTTTCATCTTATTGTGATTTCTGTTCGCTAACTTGGATTCGTGTGGTCGAAAACAAGATTCCTCAAATAACGACCTGAGGAGATCTTCCGCTTGGGAATAACGAGCATGGAGGAATTCCGGAGTTTTTTCCTTGCATCTTGAATGCATCAGATGGTACTAAATGTGGAATTCTCCTCTCTCCAGGGGTGACGAAAGCCCTCGCCAAAACACATCGTCCCTCACAGCACGAAAGAGACAAAGAGGGAGACCACACAGGAGTTTATTTAACTTTGTCAGATCAAACTGAAACCAAAAAACAGTGGGAAGAACAACAAAGATAAAGGATTGCTCTGACAATGGAGGATGACTGACTGGCTACATGTCCTGCAGCCCTTTTGGTTCAGATTACACAATGACTGACGTGTCTCCTCTGGTCAGGAGAGTCACAAACACAAAAAGTCACATGGGACATTGTCAGAGGGAAACATGGGCAATATTTGTTTTTCTTGTCCAGGTTTCATCACTGAGCTCTCTTCTAGCTCTCAGCCGGTCCGGAGCTCTAATCGGCCATAGTTCTTGCTGATCCCTGGCAATATTTAGACTGTTAGAAATTCAATTTGAGCTGATGAGTGAACCTTGATGAGGTTCACCTTTAGTGATTATTGTCTGTGGCTGCAATCTGCCCTGACCACATGTCTTTATAATCAATTGTCCTATATGGGACGCCTGGTTCTGCCGCTTTGCACGGTACCTTGCATCTGTTGTTTTTGACTGATGAAGCCCAGAAAATTGAAAATACTGCTTTTATAGTGTCAGGTCTTTGTTCGTGTTTATGTGTTTTTAAAAAAAAAAATCCACATAGGGTGATTTTTATTCTAATTAAACAGGGCAGATTACAGGCGGCCGCTGCTGACTCCACCGGTCTGGAATGAGGTTCTCATTGACCAATGAGACAGCATGTTACTGTGTCACTTTTGCCATGAGAATGTGGATCTCTGGACCAAAAGAAAGCACTGTCAGCGTTGCTAGGATACACCTGTGACGCTCCTTTCAAAGACGTGACTGACGCACAACACTACCCAGAAGTGTGAGGCCAAAAAAGTAGAAGGGATCGAAAAGGACAAGAAAATAAACAGGAATGGCATGAAAATGTTAGAGACAATTCATAGAAAGCCAACTGCACATCTGCTAACCAAATGTCTCCATTAGTCTCGGAGGAATCACCGAGGTCAGTCAGCCACAGAGGACCTTCAGAGGAGTTAGGGGGGTCTTTCATACTTTGCTGTCCACCATGTAGCTCCAGCGCTGATATAACATACATCCATACATCTCCACTCATCAGGCTACTATACAGTTAAAGTTCATCATATTTAAGGTTTACACTCACAGTAGTGGATTTTTTAAAGTTTGAAATAATTTTGTGCCCTTTGTGGCTGAGCATACACTTTTACCAGTCTTGCAACGTCACAGATCTGTACAGTTGCTGTTTGCCTTCTATTTTTGTACATTATGTAAGTTCTGACTGATCATCTTCCACACAGGAGCCTACTTTGCAACAAAGTTTCCACCATATCACTTCTGATTCTGCCTCACACCTGACTCGCCTCCACAACAGTGCCACGCCACATGGTACAGCTAATTATTCAGAAAAAAGGGTGATATTGTGATGTGTGTGGGTTTTTGTAACATTGGTGGCAGGCGAGAGGGTGGAAAATAGAAAATAATTACACAAATAAAGAGTAAACGCTTTGTTTTTATCCACCAGCATCTGGCCACTTAAATAGTCTGAAGAATGCCAAAGTAAAAAAGGTCAGAGTACGCAGCCGTCAATCACTGGGCAGCTCACAATAGATTTATCAGAATGGGTCAGTGCAGTAGATCCAGCATCTGTGTTTGTAGCCTGACCTTTTCAATAACCAAAACAAATGTCTCTGATAACGCCTGGAAAATCTTTAAACTGCTCCGTTACGTATAGGATTTGGCATGGACTAAAGAGTCTGATCAAAAATCAGCATATACAACAGTATTTACAGCCCAGAATAATGAATTGCAAAGAAAGTATTTCAGTCAAAGATTCAAAGTTGACCGTTGTTACAAGAAAGATGGAAACTACTTTATCTGAGCTATTGTTGCTGAAATGCCATACAAGGCAAACAAACAAAAAAATCTACTTTGTGATAATTAGACATGAAAACAATACAATCTTTCAACAGGTAGAAACACACTACCTTATTATACACCGCCTTAAGACTTACCCATAATTGCTCAACATATGAATATTTCCGAATAACTTTTTATTGGTGCGGGCTGTCGCCATCTAGGGGACAGATGCTGATATTGCGTCAATGTTCGCCATTTTCACCATCAAGATTAGATTTTTTTTTTTGCATTTTCAACTTAAACTGTCAGCGAACCGAAATATGATTTTTATTGTTTTTGTTTGTTTGTTTTAATAAAACCAAACACAAATATCTTATATTTTGTTACATTTTCGCAGCATTTTGGAGTGTTTTGGGATTGGCCTATTTCAGTCTTGTGTTTTCGGAGCCACGGTAACAACCGATTTAAACACAGCTTGTTTTCTTCTCTCCAATCTCCGTTCAATGGCATCAATCATTTCTCACAACCATTTGTACTCAATGCCAATGTCAATTTAGCATTCCGAATTTTTAGAAGCTATCAGAGTTCGACAGTGTTCTGTTCTCACTCATGTGAAGTGGCTTCCTTTTTTCTCTTCGTAAATTTGACTACCCACCTGCAGTCTATTCTGGGTCTTCAGGTTTCTGAAGAAGGCTGGTTTGAGTTGTGACTCAGGCTGCACAAACAACTCCTTACTCCCTTGTGGTTTCGCAAAGATTATTTTCTTCCCCTCCTAAACAATGAAATAATCAGATTTTATTTATTCTGAAATTATTTATATATGTATTCCTAATTGCCTTTGTGAGCTCATGCTTTTTCACATTTAGCTTCTTTGATGCTTTGATGAGGCACAATTAATGATTTTAATTGCCTTACTTTGACACGTTTTTTAGTCCAAATATCTGCTGATTTTAGAAAGAATTTGAAGCGCAACTATAAATAATTAATTTACATGACAAACTTACAGCAGGGAATAGGCTCTCACTATTTTCACAGTCTTGTCATTTTAATCTAAATGACGACAATGAGTGAATAAATGAGTGAATAAACCTACATGTCATACTGGTTTGACTCAGTCCACACAACAGTCTCCACTATAGCAAATGAGCAGGAAAAGTTGGTTTCACTGTATGACTCAACATGTTTCCAAGTCATCATTATTATTCTGCTTCCTCATAATCAACTTCTCAGTTTGCTCCCCAGATCTGTGCCTCGATACAGCCTGAGGTCGGGGTCCAATCATTTAAACCCCACCCTTGGGTTTTTGCTCTGATATGCAGGTATGGTCAGCAGAGTCACTGTATACAGACAGTTGTGTGTCATTTGTGGACTCAAGTTGTAGAGACCTCTCGAAGCTCCTTTCCTCGTTAGGTAGTTGCTTGCTCTCCAGATGGAGAACTGCCTTTTGAACGGCCGCAAAACAAAACTAACACCTTGAAAAGATTCGTTGGCCCACCAGTTCCGGCATCAACCAGCAGCTGTTCGGCAGAGTTTGCTTGAATATCACACAAAATCTTTTTTTTTTTGAGATTTAAATCTTTTTTTTATATAATTTCTTTCCATCACATCCCCAATTATACGTTTTAACTATCAAAATGTTCTTTGAAACAAGATGCAGCTGGCTCAAAATAGGCCCCAGTTCTGTCATGTTCGGCATCTTCAGGTGTTCACTCACGACCACCCCGGGAGCAAAAGTGAAAGATCACAGCTCCTGTGAGAGCAGAGCTGAAACTCAGAGATGTCAGCGCTCACTGGAGAGGAAAACACATGTGGTGGAATTGCCCAACAGTTTCACACTGTTGGTGAGAAAGTGTACTAATCTCTGAAACACAGTCAGTTTAGACTTTGACTTTATTGTCAGAGTTATTCTCATTTCTGACAAACAAATGGACCCAAAATGGAACAAAATGTTCAGAGGTACGAACATTTTATTCACCAAACAACATGACCCACCAGCTGTGTGTGAAACGTGGCTACTCAGGAGCATCTCCTGTTAAGACACCACGGTGAGGTTATGAATTCAGCATTTTAAACAAAATTTATTTCATTTTCTTTATCATATATGGAAGTAAAAGATGTTTCGCATGAACACAGAAGGTGCATTGAGAGGGCGGGAGCTCCCTGTGAACTCAGACACTCAAAGGATGAGCTGACTTTCACTCGTAAGGGGAGGGGAGACCCACATCAAGACCTAAGCTCACACAAATGAGCTTCCAGTCTCCTCTTCAGCCTTCAGACCTCATCATCGTCACTGCTCTAGGTGAGTTTCCCTCTGGATGTTGCCTCAGCGGCTCACCAAAGCTCGTGTTTTCAGGATTCACAGGTGGGAATTGAACCATTAAATCAACTATGAACTTTGCCACCAGCATAAAGGGTTTCTCAGAGAGAACAGAAGCTTATTAAGCTTTAACACATCAGAATAAACAGATTAATGAGGAAATGTAGGGATGACATCTGGACAATAACAAAACTATTTTTTTTAAAAACAAAACTTTTTTTTTTAAAGTTTAGAGTGTGTGAAATTACCTGTACTTGAACTGTAAGGGTATCCCCCCTGAGGTGGCATGAATGTGTGTGTGTGTGTGTGTGTGTGTGTGTGTGTGTAGGGAGGCAGAAGATGCTCAGATCTGTATGTCTTTCACAGCTGAGTGATTTGGAGCTCAGCGGAGCGTAGAGGACAGATTTTGCGAACAAAGACATCATTGGACACTTTTTCTTGCTGCTGGAACTTGAGCTCTGATTTTTCTGCACGCTGCACATGCTTTAAATGAAACTTAAACGCACACCAATCCAGCTTAAGATCACTGTTCATACATTATGCGCAGATCAATCGAACTCAATTTCCTTCCCGCACTTGATTTGTGGGCCTCACTGAAGGTTTCGCTTCCACATCCAAATCACTTGGCTATAATTATTAAATAGGCTAATATCTTCATAAAAGAGTTAAAAAAATACATCTGAAGAAGAAACACTTTACATGTCTGTAGAGATTGGAAATGCTGCCTTAATGCATGAAGGTTCTGGGTTTTAATCAATGTTTATTTTTCCATTAATTCTGCTTTATTACAAGCTGTTTTTGACAGCACTTTGGACTTATTGCTCCATACCGATGAAACTAAAAGTAACAAAGGATGACTGTTGTCATGCAGGCGTCGCTGTTGCTGATGGCGTCCGAGTGTCGCTCAGGTCAATACTGGGATATCCTGATCAAAAGATGTATGCACTGTGATACGGAATGCAAGCGAAAGCCTATCATACCCAGGTGCAAGACTTACTGCCGTGAGTAGAAACCATCACACAATTGTGACACGCCCCGACTTCACACGACTGTAAAACACAAGCACCATTCGGATTATTGATGCTTGGCTGTTTGATTTGGTCATTCGTGTGCTCATTTGATTTGATAAAAAAAGACTTGATTAAGTTTCTTTTCATGAAGTTTATTTGCTGCATGTGTCCTATATTGAGCTCCACCAGTTTCTTCCATAGAATCAGACATTTCAAGTCTTGAAGCTTATCTTATTTTTCTTCACAATAGTTTGACAATTATGTTGTAAATTTGTTTGGAAAAAAGCTGAACTAATCTAATAATATTTCTCTAAAACCCAGTTTCAAGAACAATTTATTAAGAAATCCCATTGCACTTATATTAATTTCTGGAAGAAGAAGAATTGTCTCTAACAACTTTACTATTTAATGTTTTTGCAATATTTTAAGACCCTTTTTAGACTTTTCCTTTAATTATGACTGTTGTTAGATAATAAAAAAGTCAATCAAGAATATTAATCTAATTCTTGTCCCGCTGCATCAGAGTCTGCTCAGTGTAAAGCGCAGCCCGGCCACTATTATGACGGGCTCCTGAGGAAGTGCCTGATGTGCACGGAGATTTGTGGCAGACATCCTGCTGAGTGCTGGGAGCACTGCCGCAGTGAGTACCAACCATCAAGATCACGATTGACTGGACGTAATGCTGGTCAAATGCTGGTCTTGCTCTCAGACTGCTGCTGACCTTTATTCCTGTCTTTCTCGACTACTGTAACAATCTTTACTGAGAACATCTGCATCCCCTCTCCCACATCTCCACCTCCTCCCCTGACAGCTGATGTCATCACCACCACCATCACTTCTCCTGTTTTAGAATCCAGAGTAGTGACACGCTTGGAAGAACCCACCCTCCTGCTGTACCCCCTTCTGGCCGTAAGTTTGGTGTTGCTGGTTTCCAGTCTGTCGCTGGCCTTGGTTGTCTTTCTCAAGGGTTCCAGGAACTCAAGATCCAAGGAGTGTGCTGTTCCGCTTTGCCAGGAAGTTAGCCAACCAGGTCAGAGCTCCCAAGTTAACCATGAGCTCACCACAAGCTCATCACCGTGGCTTCCAGGTCAGTGATGATTGTGTTTGTTCTTTTCTGGATTTTTCAGTTAATTCTGACCATCCCACCAGCTATGACCAGTCCGACGATTCCAGCCCCACTGAGACCTGCGTGTGCGTCCACTGTTTTCCTGATCTGAAGGCACTCAGCCATGGTCACGACATGTCGCTGAGGGCACCCTTCTCCCTTTACCCCGTCTTCCAAAGAGCTCAGGTCAAAAATGGAGGGCCTCTCCAGACAGAGGTCAACATTCCTACCTCTGAAGCTGTTTTGCAACAAGCGTCCGTTGTGGGATGAGAAGGTCTCGGACGGTCAACTATGTGTCAGGCACCGCTGTTGGTTTCAGTTGAGGCCCGATCTGATGAAGACGTGCAATAGAGCAATAAACTCAGCTTGGAGATTCACACATCAATCAATATTACCTTAAAATGTAATAAGGACTAGGTTGGCCTCCATGAAGCCGACATTAGAAAGTTTTCATTATTTTAATTAAAGAATAAAAAGTTTGGTTTTCCAAAACCGACGAGGCCCAGTTTGCTAAATCATAGGCCGTATGGAT
The DNA here is from genome assembly GCF_901000725.2 of Takifugu rubripes. NCBI lineage: Eukaryota > Metazoa > Chordata > Actinopteri > Tetraodontiformes > Tetraodontidae > Takifugu > Takifugu rubripes. The sequence continues at coordinate 9,113,774 of NC_042285.1, forward strand.
GTTATGTGGATACTAATAAAACTTTTTTTTTTTAGCAAAGCACATCCGGTGGGCAACATATTTCATCGTCCAGCATGTAGCTTTTTGTGTGAGTGCACGGTGCGAACAACAAACAAATAGGCCAAACCTTTTTTTTTTTTTTTTACAGATATAGATTTTCCTTTATTTATGTGTTTTTCAATCATTGTGTCCAGTTCTTGCAGCAGGTACACGTGTGCGCAAGGAATGAAGAAACGGTTTGATTACGACCCTCTGATCCAGCAATAGAGGACAACTTAACCCACTTGAAGTTTCACCATGTCTCTTACATACAAACTGTACATATACTGTATATACCTTTACATACATCATTAACACATGAAAAAACATCCTACCAAACTGTGATACCCAGCTCAGATGGCATGCTGAATGCAAGTACTGATTCAGTACACGAACATACGATAAATATGCACACACGTGCATACAAAAAGGAACACACAGACTCTTTCTCCTTTCCACGACACTCACTCTCTCTCTCACACACACACACACACGCACGCACACAAACACTTTTACGCAACCCCACTTAGACTGAGCTTTATCTTTCACAAATGTTCACACACACCAAAACTATAGCGACATGCGGCCGGCGGTAACACTGTTGGACCAGCGTCTGATCCCTTTACGGTCTCCTTATTTTGCATTGCTTCTTTTCTTTTGTTTTTTCATTTTTATCTGAAACAGCCACACGTAAATTCAACGTGGACAATAGGTCTGTTAAGTGGGGTAAAATAAACACTGTGGCAAATTACAGGAAAACTAAATGGAGCTGTCATAACAGCAAATAACGCAATACAGACAAACGACGAAAATCAGGAAAGATGCAAATTTGTAAACAAACAGTTTAATTACAGTATGTATAAAAATAGAATATTTGCTGTGTTGTTTCTCCCCGTGGCTGAAGCAGCATCAGAGGCAAATACTAACAGATTTTCTCTATACTCTCGTATTCTTAAGTGTGTCCAATTACTACAAATGCTCAATGAATGTAATTAGCCATATGCATAAATAATAACTTCCATCCTTGAAATATTTGGTCATTTAGAGGAGTTTGTGTATGTCAGAGTGTGCTTCTGTCTGAATATTGCCATTTAAAAAAAAGAGAGAGAGAGAGAGAGAAAGAAAATTTCACTGTTTGGGAAAACAAAAAAACAAAAAAATCTGTTGCCTTGAACCACCTTGCTCTTCACTACAAGAGCTACTACGGTAAATGCAGCCACGTGAGTACTGGAACAGGATGGAGGTGAAGAGCAGCATTTGCGGTAAAGTAAACCTTCCCCGGTTTTCAGATCCTCACCATCCTTCAGTCTTTTGGTTGTGGCTGGACTGTGATACAGGGTCAGTCTTTGTCTCCAGCTCAGCGCATCTCTCAGCACGCTACTGCAACCCTCGCTTCCCCTGGGGTCTCCTCTGGCAGGGGCTGTCCTGAGGGGGGGGAACTACTCATACTCCAGGAACTGTTTGTGGTAAAACAATAGGTACCTGTGCAAGCCATAGAGATGACATTAAAACAGACTGAAGGGGGTGAATTGGAAAGGCACCGAGACTTGCTCACCCTTCACTGTCCAAGACATCCTTGATGCTGGCCTTGGTGATGATGGCATCGTCACATTTGAACCACTGGTCCTTGTGCTGCCGGATGAAAGTGGTGTAATGGCCGCTCTCTAGTGTCCCCTGGTGGTTCACCACTGCAAACAGACTGTACCTAAAGCAGGGAGGAAGCCGCCAACTGTGAGAATTCTTCTGCCACGAAATAGATAAAATCAAAAATTGCTGGTAGATGCATTACTTGTTGTCATTGTTGAAGGGGTCCACAATTTGTTGGCACTGTCCATTCATCCGACTTTCCTTACTGAAATAAAGCCCAAATTAGTTATAATGGCACATTTTTGTAAATGAAGAAAACACAAGTCAATGTTAAATTAAATGAAATTCAAAAAAATCCACGATAGTTCCATGAAAATAATGATCTAATTTTACTCTGTGATGTGACCAAATGCACCATCCTCATCTATCAGCACAGATAAGCATGGATTAAAGCACATTTATTATTTTGAATAAATACAGATATTCCAGACATGTTTAGGCTACAGATATGACAGAGCACAGAAAAACTTCCTTTGTCCTTCCAACAATTGAAACGTGTAGCACCAGGAGATCCTGGTGTCACATAAAACACAGCAATTGGTGATAAGAACAGATCTTGACCTTGATCCATTTGACACACCCACCTAGAGGCCATGAAGGGTGTCATGTCCAGCTCCAGGGGGAAGGAGACATAAGTTGTGATCTTCCGCCGCAGTTTGGCTGAATGTTCAAACCTCTAACAACAAAAACAGCATTCATGTATTTCATGTAAGTGTTTAACATGAATGAGTCACGCCAAGTCTTACTTTAAGGTGAAAACAAGCTACGATGGGCAGCTTCTTCATGGTCAGCTGTTTTGTGGATTCCTGGTAACTATGGCAACCACTGCATTTGATCTTAGCACTACTGCCGAGGTGCTCAGGTCTAGTAAACCTACAAAAGTTTCGATGAAAGGCGCTGCAGTTACAAAATTGTGGCACGGAGAAAAAGCCGCCCTGTGCTCACACACAAAGAGTTACCTGCGCAGACAGTCGGTGAGTGTCGTGGCTCCTGTGGCGTGGCTCTCTCCATTAAGGGCTGAAGAGTCTCCCCCGGGGCTTAGAGGCCAGAAGGGGGTGGAGGAGCCTGGCAGGTCTAGACTAATGTCCCAGAAAGGGTCTATTGTTGTTGAAACACCACTGTGAGAAGAGAGGTGACAAAACAAAGGTGCTGTTGAGATTTAGACAGTGGCTGTGTGTTGAGGTGTGATCTACTGACACAATGACACATTGTTCTCATTTACTGACAAATGCAGACACAGAAGGAGAGGGCGATAGAAAATAAATTGGCTTCAACTTCATTCTGGCAACTCCTAATGTTGGCAGCAGCCTTGGTAATCTGGGCAGCGGCGATAACAGGACTGTTGAACAGAGAACAGACAGCAGCTCGGGGCTGGCACTTCAGAATGATCAAAATAAGCAACCTGAGCAACCAGGCAGTGACCTTTTCCACAGACCTCCCTTTTCTACCATTAAATTGTTTATCTCATGATGGAAGCTGTTCCAGATCACGAGAAGGGGGGGAAAGCCATGTTCATTACTATTCAGCCATTCAACAGATTCAGCTGCATTTGATGCTGAGGGGAAGGAGGAGAGCTTCTCTTTGCTCTGTTCTTTGTTCCAGGTTAGGCTTACATTTTAAAAACAGGATGAGAAATGATCAAATAATACATTGGAAACCGGATTTTAGGAGACAAACAGCTGAGCATACTAAAGAATCCTTTCACAGCATCTTTCATTTGATTTAAACCACTTCCAGGCCAAAGATGATGGTGATGGTTGCTAAGTCTTCATCTTTAGGTTACCATTGCACTTTTACCCACTAATTACCATTGTGATTTTGTAAATCTAACAATCAATATGTAGATCCAAATATAGTGGTTATGGCCTGGTAAGAACTGATTTTTAGTGCAATTGGATGAATTCAGGTTGGAGGACAATCTAAAGAGTGACTATACCTGACCTGAAAGATACACATTAAGTTTGATGAGGAATATAAATAATCAATTGGCTTATAATTGCATATAGAGCGACGTTCACACCCACTGTGTCAGAAATCAATCATTACTGTCATTTTCCAGCAGATGGAGCAAGAGATTCGTTTTCCAGCCTTTTCTGTATCCTTTTGAATGATGGCGGCAGGAGGGTGCACGCAGTTGTAATCGGGACTGATGAAAGTGTAACACTGGGACTCAAAAGGTCTCTATGAACTATATAGTATATAGTTAAGCCTCTGATGGTCTTGGTTTTTCCTGCTGGAGAAAAAACATCGCAGACCACACTTACTGGCACACTTGACAGGTGACGTCAGACTGCAGCCCCCCTGTGAAGATTTGGTCAATGATGCAGTTGCAGTGGTTGGGATTGTTGGCCTTTTTCCCATTATCATCTGTAAACAAATCAAAGTGTTTTAATTAATGCAAAGCTCATGTGCTTAATTTGCTTGTGTTTGTATATTTTGGACAATTTTTAGCGCAAGACGTGGAAACTAGATTACGGCAGATACTTTCAGTTTGAAGAGAGTAGAATACAAACCTTAAACAGGGGTCACTGATGTAAGTGACCAGTGGATTCATTTTGAAACAAAGAAGTTAAATTTACTTATGTTAAATGAAATGCAGAAAAAGAGATGTACTTTGGCTTTTGTTACTTTGACCCCTGGTGTTTTCTGTATCCAACCTTTGCAGTGTCTGTGCAGGACATCAAGAGCTGCGATTAGAAACTCGTGAGCATCCTGCTGCTCGTATCCAGCCAGGTGACGAGCATGAGTCCACACCAGATGGAGGAGTCTGAAGGGGATGTGCGGGGACCGGTGGCCTGAGTAGAACTGAAGAGGAAAGACATCATTTGGTGTGGGAAAGACAACACAGTTCTTCTCTTTCAAATGAGATGGACATTACCTCCTGGAAAAGCTGCGACATCTCGCACACCAAACAGGAGTCGCTCTGCATCTGACACTTGTGCCGGTCAGACAGGAAAAAGTCACGGAGCAAGGGTGTGTGTGTCAGCGCCTGGACGATACAGTTCATAAAGCACGTGTTGCCCAGGTTGATCAGACCTCGCAGGCCTGACAGAAAGAGAAAAAAGCGTGAAACAGAGAGGTAGGGCTGACAAGACATTTGACAGATCATTGTTTTCAGGTCCCTGATATACCTGAGGCAATGTTGGCAATATGTTTCTAGGAAAATTGCTAGATTTAGGAAACAGAAGGTGGGGGAAGAAGGTAAAACCCTCACAGATGAGCAGCCCAGCTGGAGTCTCCCTTGCCTCAGACACCGCCAGTAGCGTTAATGATGCCTAACTAGATTCCTGCAGGATGTTACAAGGTGCTACGTGTACACCAGCTTCCCTCAGTCCCAATTTACTCTTGGATAGCTCCGAAAAAATGGATAATAAAAGAAATAAAGTAACGCTATTTCACTCCTAACACTCCTGCTTTATTAACATATCTGAATTTCAACAGAACCTTATGCATTGTGATTTGCATTTGGATCACGATGTTATCATGCATGCCCTGACATGAAGAAATGTGCGGGCGGTTAGGTTATAGTGAGTTGACCCTGTCCCAGCAACACAGCAGTTCTCTTCAGCTCATCTGCGTGGTTGAATGAGAAAAAGACATACAGAGAAAAAAGCCTCACCAATAGTACAGTTGGAGGTGATTCTCCTCCTCTTGGGGTTATGTCGAAGCAGCTCGAGCTCCCTTTTGGTAGGCTCCCACGTTGAGTACTTCTCCCCTATGCCTGTGCACAGACACAAAAAGGTATTTTACTAAAATAGTTAATATTAAATAAATAAAGAGAGCGTTAAGAGATTTGAATTCAGCGATTGCAATGGAGGACCATCTGAAAAGCTGCACACGGGGAAGCTTTTAAACACATAGAGATCTTGTTACCGTGTAAATATCACTTATTCTTCACACTTCTACTCCAGTGATCAACATGGACCTTGTTCTTCCGTTCAGTTCAGGCATGAATATCACTTGGTGGCTAGCGTAGAGAGCCAGTAGGATCAAACTAGGGACAATACTGACATTTGTGGTCTCACATATTCCTGCTCCAGAGCGACTCCTGATAATAGCATCATTACAGTGCATGTGTGAAGGGGGCTGCGGTACAGTGCGTGGTTTGGTCACCATACCTTGCATTTTCCATGCCTTTCTCTGCTCGTCTTTGGCGATTTGTTCCATGTCTTTGTCGTAAATGTAGTCTTGGCACATAAAACAGTAGATCCCTCCGTACAGCAGGTCAATAGCTGAAAATGAAAAAATAAAATAAAATAAACGAGGGTATGGGTTTTTACCAAAAATAAAAAGACCTCAGTTTATCGGTGTATCAGGTCTGTGTGTAGCTCTTCTGGGCTGTGCGTGCTTTGTCTTTAAGTTTCTTTTTATTCAAGCCACGTTGTAACAGTGCTTGTGATTCTGAGCTGTGGTACCCATCTGCTGGCATATCAGTTAACAACATGTGAGACTGCCACGGAGGCGCCCTGAGAGACTGGCCAGAAGTCAATAGGTCAGAGAAGGAGGCTTCACACAGTCGTTTAAAATATTTCACAGACGTGCCTTCATCTCCCCCGCCACACTTCCTCTGTAGCCTGCAGCTACCTGTTTGCTGTTGCCATGACAACCCCCCTTCAAGCTTTGCTATCATCCTCTGCAGGTGTGAAGAAAAATAAGGAGGATGGAGTAAAGGGGGCAAGCAAAGAAGCCCTGGAGAAATAAGAGGTGGGATTTTATTTTATTGTTTTAAAAAGGCAGCTGGTGAAGAATGCTGGTTTAAGCTAAATTTAATGCGTTAATTTGACAATTCTGAATTTGGATATGGTTGTCAGGTAACCATGGGAACAAGAAGAGGGCAAAATAAAAGGATTAAGGCTGAAACAGAGACAAGCCTAATATGAAGCTACATACAGCATTGATGACGAAAGGGGAGCGTTGGATGAAAGTGATGGAAATGAAAGCAGGAGAAGAAGGGAAGAGGAGGCGGGAGGGGAGGGGGAGGGGGAGGGGGAGGGGCTGTGGATTCCAAGGCTAATTCTAGGAGGATTGTTAAAGATGTCTTAATTACCTCCTAACTAGTCTACTGAGATCTGTCCCTTTTCTCCCCTTCTGTGTAACTGTAGCAGCACCAGCTAACCTATATAACGTCCTAATTATGCAAGTGTCAGTGTATGCGTACATGCGCGTGCGCACACACTGACAGACACTAGAGGGGGGTCTTCCTGCACTAAGAGATAATGCCGAGCAAAGGGACGCGTCAAAAAGCCCAAACTGGCAGATTCTCAGCATCAGCTGAGAAAAGCCTTTATGTTGCGGATGCCCCGAGAGCCACTGCTGTGGCTCCAATCTCCTCCAAATGTTCTGCGCTTGGAGCTCTGGGTGCTTAGATCTATTATGTAGAGGAGAGAAGAACAGCGAGCTGTTGTTCGACGCTCCTGTAAAATAAAACATTGTATAAATATCAGCTTTTGGAACTTCAACCTCAAAATAGCGAAGGTTTTAAAATCGCGTTTCAAGGCTGCGAGCTGCACATGCATTTTCCTTCTGCACCAAACGTCACGGCTCATTCATGTTTTTCTCCATGAATGCACAGTGTGCACCCTCTGGATGTGAATCCTCGGGGATCTGCCATTTTATTTTAAATCATCACAGCGACTTCAAGATAACTCTCTTTTTATATATCCTGCTGGCAGGAAGTCAACCCACAGTCAAATCTGTAGAAAATGCTACAAATGTCCAAATTCTCTAGTTCATCATGCAGTTGTGCCATTTGTATGAGACTGTGGATCACTATCGGCACTCACATCCCAACACAGACTGATGGAACATACTCCCTGAGAGGCTCGGCTCAAACAAATGACCTCCTGAAGCACTTGCGGTATCATTTTGACAGCTAGATACATTTTTACTGCAGTGATTTTTGAGCAGTATTTGGATAATTGTGTGCTCTGAGTCCCTGTGGGAGCAGCACAGAGAGGAAGCGAAATAACAGCTGACTGTACTTGGTGTTCATATAACACCCACATCTCTCCTCAAATCGATACACTATTTGTCTGTGTGACGCAGATATTTAACTCGGTGGACTGAAACACTAGGTTGCCAAGAAGGTCATCACCAGCATAGTTGCCTTCCTGAAAATAAAAGGGAGAGGTAGAAGAGTGCGACTAGTCTGAGGCGGATGAAAACCAATGATGCGTTAGGCTTTCACATATTCCTCACTGGCCTGCAATGATAATCCTGTTGAAACAATGCGGAGATAAATCTGCGGTTTGCGTTCTAAAAAAAAAATGTTGGGGAGGATTCAGAGGAAGCCAATTGAAGCCTGTGACGTGTTCATTAGTAAGTTCATTTGTGCGTACAGACTTTCTAATGGGCTGCGTCGGGACAAATCGCCGGGTGGCGTTCAAATCTCTCATGAGGCCAAATCTTTGTCGTAATTATGTTGCTCAGGACTGCGTAACGTTTCTCCATTGGACTGCTGTTCTAATATTTTGCTGGACCTGTGTGTAGAATATATAACCACCCAACCACACATCAGCACCCCCAAGCAGAAGCTACAAAAATGGTTAGAATTCTTAGCGTATCGTTTTGGGATAAGATGCAGTGTATCTGGAGTGTGTTAATGCAGATGTTGTGCGTAATGTTTGTGTAATTAGGAGGTAGGAGCACGCTCATTCAAGCAAAGAGGTCTAATTACAGGTCTGGTCGTCTGTTGTGACACCTGCTGCACCACAAAAGCATCAACACCAAAACCTGCTCCAGCTGCACCTGTTGGGAAAGAGCGTGCACTTGTGTATGTGTGTGTGTGTGTGTGTGTGAGAGAGAGGGAAATACCGAGATTATGTCTTTTGCTCTTGGCATGCTCGTGGATGTGTTTTTTGGCAAAGCAGGCGAAGAAGACGCAGTGAAGGCAGGAGTGAAGTCTGTTGAGGTGGGCGCCGCACATGTGGCAGATACATGACTTGGCCTGAAAAAGAACGAAAGTGATGAGTAAAAACAGAGTTCATCTTCTCAACAATGACTACAATGTGCATTCGAACCTCAGGAAACATATTTTTTGGGGTATATTGCATCGGTTAGCTTTAAAGCAGCCATTAAAAATACCAGTACTTTCAATATGTGCTGTTTCTGCTGATAAACGCACCGAGATAATTCCTCATGACGTGCATGTTTCACTTTAATTTTTTGACAATGAATAACAACTTTCAGACGTGAACACTGTCAGTGTTCTCACAGTGGATGTTTACAACCACCTGAGACTTTTCCCTGCACAATAATTCCAACTGTTTTGTGCAGAACATCCTCTCACAGATAAATGACCAAGTTTGCCATGTGAAAGTGTTCCTGATGGACACGTATTTGACATTTCAAAATGTCAGACGTCCCAACTGAAGTGCTTTAAAGCAAGACTTTTTTCCCCCTTACAGCAGATGAAACAACGCCGCTAATTAAACTACTTCCGCTATTTAACTGAAATGAACAAGTCTTGTCCGGTGTGAACAGGATTGGTTAAAAATTTGTGGTTTAAGCTTTCACAAAATATGGTCAGGCCTGATAAAGAGATGCAACAGCCTTGTCCAAATGTGCGTCTTACTACAACTCAGTCTCTGAACTCTTTAGGCAGTTTGTTAGGATGGATGCAGGTCTGTGCCTTAAATATTAGCTAACATGTGTTAGCTGAACATGTGGAACCATCTCAAAGATGAACAAAAGAAATGGACAGCTGAATGACCTCCATGAGTGTGAAAGCAAAGATTCTGTTCATGTGATATTGCATTTCTTTTTTTTTTTCATTGATTAATTTGCAAAACTTTCTTAAATTCTGGGTTTAAATTTTGTCCTCATGAGTGTAGATTTAGATTTAGATTTACTTTATTCATCCCCGTAGGGAAATTGAAAAGATGGGGAGGCGGGAATGACTTCATTTGAGTTTGACGTGAGGCCTCCCTATAAGAAATAGTGAAAAAAAGATATATCACAGAGACCATCATAGATTTTTAGTCACATTCTGTCCACTCAAATACATACTCGGCGAGGACTGCGGACCTCTGGTTCTGTTTCTCAGAAAGATATTAGCAAGGAGAACATATGGAGAACATAACAAAAGCATACGCATACTATATGGCCCTTGTTGACGTCAGCTAAGACTTTTTCCCCACTGTGATCCCAGTGCAGCCTGAACCTACACTCTACAGTGGGCGAGGTTCATCCAATAGAGTCGCATGTAAAGTGTTTCCAAACCACCTCTGTAACAGTGGCGGTTCGCTATATGATGTTATGGCCTTAGAGCTAAGGCTGTATCTGAGGAAAATGGGCTAAAGTGGAGTCTTTTCAGTCAGAATATCTGTTTGTGAAGGGCATAGAGACAGCAGCACTGGCAAAGAAAACACTCACCATTGTGAGAGCATGAACAAAAATGACTCATATGCTTTATCGACACCATGGTCTCATTACTGGTGGCCGGTTTGTGCATGTGCAGATATATTTAGTCTACTTGGGCAGAGTGAAAAAGGCATAATATTGCCACGGTAATATGTATCCTATTGCGGGATGATTAATTATAATAGCAGCGCCAAATATCAACGTGTCATTTTTCAATGACAGGTAATGGCGGACAATGGAGGAAGAGAGGAGAATGTTAAAGTTTGAACGATATGCAAAGACTGGGATGAAACTAATGTACCGGTACGGTAAGTGAAGGCAATACCGTCAACAAGAAAAACCACCTGAGTCATCACAATAATCTCAGTGTTCAGAATGAGCTTCTGTTCTTTTCTGATGGCTTCAAGTCCCTCTGTGGTTGCTTTGTTCAGGTGTTAGCTGTTTTATGGCCCATGCATATCATACCGAGATTCACCCTGCACGTGTTTCACTCGTCGGTCCTCTTTTCACCAGAGAAAGAATTCAGCTGCAAAGTGTCACTGCTAATCTGTAGGTTAGGGACAACCATTTACGCGATTACACAGTTATGGACGCTTTGACGGTGAAAAGAGGCTGACATTTTAAAACCCATCAGATGGTCAGCGGGCTGATTCAGTCTGAATATTGAGGAAATATGAAAAGAGCGCAGTGAGTACAACAGGGAGGTAGTTGAATAAAGCTGAAGCCTGTCAGGGGTGTGTGTGGCATCTACCAGTCTTATCTGCTCGTCAGGTTAAGGGGGGTGGGGGGGTACTGCAGAGACCCTGCACATGCTTAAACCATTTACTGTGGCAAACAGTCACACTGCAGGCTAGCAGGGATGCCAAGACAGCAGAGTACAGCTGTGAGTAGCGTGCATGTGCGCGAACATGCAGCACTGCACAGGGCAGATGCAGACCCTAAATGATGTTATAGAGCACGTATGCAGTACACACAGTGCCAGCATTTACATGCCTCGTCCCCCCCACCCCATGATACTAGCAGTCAGAAATAATTCATCTGCCATTATAAAATTAGTGCTTCATGTACGAGGAAACCGTGTAAGGCTGCTAGCGATTCAAATGATGCCATAAACAAGGTTAAATCGCCGTTTAAAGTTAAGACAGCGGACACTGTGCACAGATTAACATAGTCTCTTTCACCTATTGTGTGGTCCCTGGTTTAAGCTAACTGCGGGCTCGGAAACCAGTTCTTGTTTCACTTTGGGTCGTGTTAGTCTGTCGGGTGTTGATGCTGGTATTTGATAGTTTGAAACCAACCGTTCGTGTGAAGGATGTTTGTGTTTTTAGAAGGGCGGGGAGCTGTCACGCACGCAACCGCAGCTCACACATACACAAACACGGTGTGTCGTACTGTGCGTCAGGGTCTCTTCAAAGCACTCCATCCCCCCTTTGTCACTCGTGTTACCTTGCGTTTTCTGGTCTCGGCCGAACCGCTCCACACGAAACACTGATAAATAACCCTCAGGTTTTGCTTCCAGTTGTCCACTTTGAAGCTGTTGACATGAGGGCAGCCCGCAGGACTCATGGTAGTCACAGCATCCGGTTTTTGCGTCCTCTGGGCGGTGAAACCTGTGCGAATCCCTCAACGCAGACCCGGTCCAAACGGGCTGGCTGTGGCTGGCTAGCTTGCCAGGTTCGTAGTCCACCGATTGCGGCGCACCGGTTAACTGGACATGTCCTACTTGCAGTAACACGCACCAATTTTCACCCAATATTCCACCATTGGACATGAATACCATTCATTTAATTCCAGAATGTCGCTGTTTGTTTCCTTTCATTCGCCGAATTACATATTAGCAAGCTAGCTAAAGTTGGTTAGCACTGGAATTTCAACAGTAGCTTAAACGGGGAACGTCGGAGTCCCGCCTCCCTAATAACAGCAGACCAATGAGCGCAGAGTAAAGCACATGATTGGCGCTCTTTTCTTATTTATTCCCACCCAAATTAAACGGGTACTGCGCGCTGATTGGCTACTGCTTCTCCATGCAACATATCCGCCTCTAAAGTCTCTTACTGGCCAACTCAAGTATGAGCTTTATTCTAAAAGACAAGAGTGCTAAAATGTGATCGCGAAAACAGCAGCAAGAAGAAGAAATAAACGAGAAACTACTCTGCAAACCCAAGGCTGTATTCTGTAAACAATTTATTATTAACAGATCCACAAAAGCTCAAGCTCCCAGAATGACATGTAAGACCAGGTTCATCTGTTGACGTCCTCTGTTGATTAGAGCAAGCCTTCAAATACTGTGTTCTCTACGGTGCTCTAGCGACCTCTTGTGGATACGACCTAGAAAAGTAAAGAAAACCCAAAAACAAACAGTGCGGGGCTCGATCCCATTGTACAATGAGTACCGACTCGAGGCATATCCAGATGATTTTCTATTTATGATCAGTTCATTCTAACCAAAATGAGCGTGAGAGACAAAATCATTGCAAATGTAAGATTTTGATTTTTTTTCTCGGGAAAAGATTTTTCCTGTGTCAGCCACCATGCAGCAGAACCAAAATTGTGAGATTATTCACACGTTTAGAACAAATAAATCCAGAATATTAGTTTTGTCCTTTCTGTTAATGTAGCAGTGGTGCTCCAATGTGCACAATGATAAATAAAATGACAAAAAATTCATCCATTTCTTTTCTAAGGATTGTTTGTTTTGCTTAAGAACCTGTGAAGATATACCTAAATTGATCATCTTTCCACAGTTAGATTTTCCTTGACCAATGTCAGTATGTAATAGAAGGTTTGTTTTTCCTCTTTAAAAAAAATCCAACTCATCCCAGGAAGAACGTGTTGGTTGGCTGCAGCGTTCTCTCCCCACCCCAGGCCTCTCAGGAATAACTTGACGTTTTGCTACCAACATCATCCTCCTGTGTTCCCATATTCTAAATGATGAGAAAGAAAAAAAAGGTTAGCTGAAAGATTACTTTTTAAAAGAATATAAAGCATCTAAGAAACAATCATTTAAGGTAACATGGTAACTACATGATTTTTGGTGAAAATCCACAAAATTATTTTCTCTGCTACTAAAACCAGTTAGCTCCTGCACCTGCAAGACCAGTGCATTTATCATGCTGTCCCACTATAACCAGCCCTTTTATCCCCTCTGTTGCACTATAACTAGTCAATTTATCCCCTCTGTCCCAGTATAACATCCCATTTATACCTTCTGTCAAACCAGTACTTATATATAAATAGTACATATGGACAATCAACCGCAGAGATTGACAATAATAATTAAAACATAGAAGTAAATTTTTTAAGTAAATTTCTGATTCTCATTTAACATTGAAAGCACAATACTTGACTAAAAAAATAACAGTCAAGGAGCATACAATGCAACCAAAATGTATTCTGTTTCCCCAACGTAAACTAACTGTCTAAATTTATTTTATCCTGTTGAATATTTCCTCACCTTTTGCACAAATTGGGGGTTTACTGTGATCTCTTGATCCATAGACTTTAGTTTCTCATCCAGCTCTATACATTTTAACATCTGCACCAAACAGACAGGAAAGAGAATGTTAAGATTGGTCTGGAATTTATTATATGCCTTCATGTGACTTCTATTTTCACCTCTTGATCAATTTTGTGAAGCATAGCTGGGTTGTTGTATTTCTCAGGGTTGTCATGGAAGCAGACCATGCCATCCTTCTGGTTAATGCTAGCATAGATCTCACCATCTTCGATCTACAGGGTAAAAAAAGAGAGTGTGACAGGCGGAAAAAAAATCAGAGCATCCCAAGAACAATTGATAAAAGATGCGTTCAATACACAATTAGAACACTGTGTTTTATGATCTTCAAGTCCAGAGATAAAAAAAACCAACATATATTATGTTTTTCTGAACCGACTTACCATGTGCAACACATATTTCTCTGCTTCCTGTGGGCCTGACAGCTGCACTCGGCTTGCCATGTCTTGCAAAGACAGTGTCAGGAAGGTCTGCAGGAAACAGAAAACAGATTTGTCTAAAAGATGTGCTGCAACCGTGAGCCTAAGCACATGTACCATTGAGTTAATTTGTCTTACAATAAACTCACAAAAACTATGAACAGCCATCTACCTTTGTTAACCTCTGGATGTTCTTCTTGTACAGGGAGGAGAGGCACTGTTTGACCAGGCCTGTGTTGTTGTCTCGTGTGAACGTCTCACTGTGTTTATTCACCAAGTTGCGCAGCTCTGCCGGGTTGTTGGTGGTGTAAACCTGAGCCAACTCGTGGTACGCATTGCTCAGGGGCTGTGGATAGCAAAAAGACAAAGCAGGCAAGAATAGAAAACAGGTTAGTCACTGCAAAGCTCTCTATGAAATTATGACATTCATACATGGTGGTTTTTTTCCTTACCTTGATGAACCTCCCCACTATTTGGGAGGTGTATTTAGGCAGTGGCTGCACTTTTCCGTGGAGGATGAGTGATACCAGGATGTATTTCTTATAAGCTTCCAACATGATGTGGCTCACTGCCATGGCCGGAGTGGTTATTGCCTGACAGGCGAGAAGAAGAAATGTCTAATACATACCTTAGAAAAACAAGAATTCATTATATTAAATGACATACATTCAACTGTTCATAAAACAGAATACCTGTTCATAAAAATACAGTGCTCTTTCAAAGTTTTTGAGGCCGGTGTAGATCATGCCACCATAGTAGTAGTAACATAAAAAGTGCTTTGCGTCGTAAGCTCCGTTCTCCTTGCAAATATCCATCATGTCCAACTCCAAAAAGGGCAGAGCAGGTTTGAAACACTTTGCTAACAAGCACAGCTGCAAAGAAAAGACTGGATTATTTATAACACGGAAACTTTAACAAGCTTACAATAAGTAGGAGAAAATAAGAGAGATGAGATGACATGGATGTTGTCTGCAAAATTCTGCAACGTTTAATCAAAACCAAAAATAAAGACGTAAGCACAGTAGTGACTCACCTGACACAGGTCTGCATGAACTGAGGTAAGTTGGTTTGTGTTCATCTGCATTTTGTCTATTGCCTGTTTTAGAATGACAACTCCCCTCAAAGGCTGAAAAAGGGAGAAAACAACATAAAACATGGTTACTCAACTGCAGCACTGAAGCTCATGATGGACGTGGCCCAGGACTTTAAAATATTTAGATCAAAGAAAAAAGGGAAGACATACTAGATCCGGATGAAAGTCAGTCATAAATAATTGTGACTCATCCTTGGACAGGGTTGGAAAAGAGGATTAAAGTGTACTGATGTGACAGAGGGTGGATAGCACATTAAAAGTTACACCCACACAGGTCACACTCTCATTCTGATGGGAATCCAACAACAATGTCTTATATTTTGTAAAGCTGTAACTAATAACTTGCAGATACTTTTTTAATAGCTCCATTTTGAACCAAGTGTCCTCAGTCAAATGCAAACGCTAATGAATTTAAACTGTTGCGCTAACAAAAATGGCATTAGCAACAGAGGACTTTCATCCCCAATTTCCACTGAACGTGTTTAGCTGTGCCACCAATCTGGAGCGACTGACTGTGCACGTCCTCGCCCACTGAAAGCATTTCTGATGTGCTGATGAGCAAAATCATAATTGAGACTGCTGCCGCGAAATCATGCAATGAAAACACGTTAAAAAGTACCTGAAAGGATAATTAACTTGATGGTCAAACTAAAATTCAGTCCAAAATCCCCAACAATTTCCCACCATGTCTCTTGTTTCTTTGAAATGGGTAGGCCACACAATTATTGTTATAATCAGTATTCCATTATTAAAATGATCCCACAGCAAATTACAGTTTTGCAAAGTCGAAACCAATGATCGTACCTGTTTCCGCTCTACAAGGGCATTTGTTAACTGATGACAAAGACCAGCGACTGTAAGAGTAAACGCAAAGACAGAAAATTAATCAGGGACTGCTCTAGCTTAATACACAAACGATATGGTGCCTCTTATTATTTTGATAAGGAAAATATGATCCTTGAACTGCAAACATCTACATCGGAAATTCATTATGGCCAGAGCCACCTGTATTCTAATCTATTCAGTGGATAGATGAATGTGATGTTTAGCCAGAAATATTTTACAAATGAAAACAAACTCACTACATGTGGTTTAAGAATGAGTCAAAAACAAAAAAAAGAAGTCTGGATGTGTATCAAAAATCAACAGCTAAAAACACATTTATCACAAAACAGAAGAGGGTTCAAACAACGTCGTGAAGCAACAACAACTGAAGATTTGGTTAGCGTAAACTTACAAGTGTCTGTTGCATATCTAATGTGCTCCCCATTACATGTACTGATGAAGAGCTGGACTTGGGAAAAGAGAGTCTCAAAGTCAGGGATGTTTGGCATGGAGAACTTCACAAACCTAGAGGAAAAAATGTAACAGGATAGCAAATATCTGAAGATCCTGATGCAAGACTTAAATCTCAAACACAGGATGTCTCTAGCTGGATAAAATATAAAACTCAAGGCTTAAGAGCAAATAGTTTAAAATTGAACTTAGAGGATCTATTTCTTTCCAAAGAATCAGCATCTGTCACTCTGTACCCACTTAGGGGTAATTACATTATAAAAACAGTTTTCTTAAATATACAGTATCACAAGAGGTCTTACTTTTCCTTCAAGTCAAAAGCCAG
Source organism: Takifugu rubripes (assembly GCF_901000725.2). NCBI lineage: Eukaryota > Metazoa > Chordata > Actinopteri > Tetraodontiformes > Tetraodontidae > Takifugu > Takifugu rubripes. The sequence continues at coordinate 9,130,468 of NC_042285.1, forward strand.
GCTTTAAAAAAGTTTAAATGGAAAAAATGAACCATGCAATGCAGCAGATTAAATAGGAATTTAGGACAAGTTAAACTGATCATAAGCACAATGTTACTTACAGCACAGCTAGGACACCCAGGGAGTGCTCCTGGATGTCCAGGGCCCCTAGCACCGTATCCAGGTGGGACAGATTTTTGGCTAACAGCTCCCCACTCTTGTTGATTAATTCACACAGTTGAGTCATCTGGCCTGTAAAGGTCAATGAGGCAGGAAATTTGTGAGAAACTAAACTTATTAGCCTCACTTATTCAGCCAAATAAATGTCTCATATCGAGGTGTAACTAAATGCAATACTACATTGACATTTGTAATTAATATGGTTTAATAAGAATCATTTTAATTAATATTGAAAAGTGTAACTGAACATCTTAAACTCTGAATTCTGCTCTAAAGATCTCTACACTACTGTATAAGTTGAGGAAGACTTAAGTTGCTAAAATATTCGAAAGGAGTAGTGCTTTATACTTTCATGCAGGTGTATTTAGGCTGATTTGGACGTTACAAATGTAGATGACATACTAATTCCAAACTGACAACTGTGCTATTGCTGAGTTATTTATGAGAAATCGGACGGTCAAATGTCCTGTCAAGGCCTTACAATGAGGTAACGAAAGTGGGATTGACAGCCGAATTCGATCAATAATAACAGCCAAATAAATTCGACAGCCAATCGGGTGGGGTGGGGTGGGACTTCCGGTAGGCAATCCCCAGAAAATATTTTCCAGTTTAAAACAATAAATAAGATTTATAAATGACCTCGGTGAAGTTATCCAACTAGCAGTAACTACTGATGTCCCTGACGCATCTCATGGAGATCCTTTACAGAACCCTCGCAGCCAGGGTTATTTAAGCAGATTGATTACATGGTAAAGCAAAAAGAGGGCTCTGGCCAGTTTGGCTTGACTTGCTATCGGCAAGGCACTAGATAGCATATGCTAGCTGTCCAGCTAATACTACCTCGCGAATGAGTTTAGGAGCCCTACCTTGCGCGGATAGCTGCCGCACATTGTTCACAAACTGCTCCAAGGCTGAAGCCATTATTTCCTGGGTCCAATGTGGGGGTAATTTGCACTGTTTTTCATTCAAACGTCAGAAACAACTCCGTCCGGGCTGAGACAGGGGGCCACAGAGCCGCCACTGATATGAAGTTATCGCGAGATCAATAAAAAAAAAAAAGAATGGGAACGAGAATCCAACGTCAGGTTCTTTAAAAGCCAGCCACACAATGTTCCTATTTTTTTTTGTCATATTACTCCATTAAAAATGAATAACTTAATATTAAATTACATTCTGTTCACAGTATTTAATATATTTACATTTTTATTCAAAACACTGCTGTCTGAAAAAAATCACAGGAAATGACGAAAGTTACAAGGTTTTCGACAAAGATGCTCGTCTGAAATGTAAGAACGTATCTCCAACTACGTTTTAACCACCCAAGGTGAATGCTAAAGAGCAAGTATCCTATAATATTATTAATTTAAAAAAAAAATAGTGGTTCGGTTTTTCTAATAAATTATTTTCATGAAATTTTCATGACAGCTAAGAAATTAATTAAACGGTCATAAACAGAACTTAATCCCGTATATATATTCTTTGACGGTTACACCTTTTTTTTTTAGCTCTTTTTAGCATAGATTGACAGAACGCTCTAAACAATTTTAAACAACAAACGGAAAAATAATAATTTTGTTTGAGTTTATAAGGCGCTATTTGGAAATAGGTAAAAGGTGAAATCATAAAAATCAATATTAGAAATATTTTTAATGTAAAATAAAACAAACAACTAGTAGGGGTTGGATGCGGATGTAACGGGATTAGAACAACCACAATAACTAGTCATATAATTCATTCTGTATTGTTTATTATTTTATCCAGCAAATTTTCGGAGTAGTGTTCGGTTGAAGAGTGAGCCATCCTGCCCATTTACAATCTCCACTGTCAGCTGCAGGTTTTGCAGCCGTGCCCACTAGTGTAGCAGTGCAATCCGATAACAACGTGTACTACTTGTGTTATTTACATTCATAACCTCGATAAATGTGTTGGGTCGACGTTGTGGCAGATACATCATTCTGGCAAAGGATGCACATAGCTCTTAGTACATCATGACCGATGGCGTGTCACATTTGACCTGCACGCCCTGGCCCTGCTAACCTGAGCTAAAGTTAGCCGCTAGCTGATCTGCAGCTGTCTGAGGGACGCCCTAAATAATAAATTAAATGCTTAAATGACAATGTTGCAACACATACTAATATCAACACAAATTATGACAATGGTTGCATATTGCACTGTTCTGCAGCATTTGGAAAACTTTTAGACTTATTTGCAGTTCAATTCATTCGTTGGAGGTGTTTAACTGTTCATTTCCCCATCGTCGGCTCCAATGTTACGGATACATTCAACACCCCTGCTCGGAAGAGTTTCGACTTTGCTCAGTGAGCCGTGTAAGAAGATTTGCGGAAACATGTCTTCCGGCTACACCTCTGGTAAGAAGCTGCGGGTTCTGGTTGACATGGACGGGGTCTTGGCGGACTTCGAAGGGGGTTTTCTGAAGAAGTACCGTAGCAGGTACCCGTCCGAGCCTTATATCAATTTAGATGACAGGAGGGGGTTCTGGGTGTCATCGCAGTACGGACGACTGAGGAGCGACCTGTGTGTAAGTGAAACTAATTAAGGAAACGTTTCATTTTGTTGTTTGCGCTCCATTTCCCTACGGTTGTGAGTAAATTTAAGGAGACAAACCAGAGACAGTCCTAGAACAGTACGTGTAGCCACGCCAAGATGCCTTTTGCATTATTTTAAACCTATTTCATTAAAGTGCATTTAAACATAATAGAGAGATGCTCTTGCACATAGTTGTCAATACAAAATACACATGAAATAATACGCAATGTATTATTATTATTAATCATATTATTATAAAAGGAAACAGTGCAATTTATGTGTAGTGCACAGCTGACTTAGCTCATCACACAGACTGATCATTACCTCAGCATAATTTAAGTAATAAAGCCTTTTGTTTTACACTAATTGCAGACTCACAGGTTCCTTTAGCAGTCATATCTGTGTAATTGAAGGGGTTTCTGAAGTTAAACTTATTTCCTCAAGGCTTTGAATAAAGTACAGGACATTAAGGTGCAAGACATTACCGGGTAGAATGCTGAGTGCACAGATGACATTGCAAATAGCCTGTATTTTACAACCACATAGCTGCTACATCACCTTTAAAAAATAGCCTGTCCAGGCAATCCCTCAGTTCCTACTTTAATAGCATTTGAGAGCACAGTCTTATTCAAGTTAGAATGCATGTGCATTATGCAGTTGTGTGATTTATTCTTAAATTCCAGGAGAAAGCCATCAGTATCTGGGAGTCAAAGGACTTCTTCATTGACCTGGACCCACTGCCAGGAGGAGTGGAGGCTGTCAAGGAGATGGCAGAGATGGAGAAGTATGTCTTGAAGAGTCACCAGTTTCCAACAAACTTTGTGTTCTAAAGACTTAATAAAATAAGATAATTTGTTTTTAAAGTCTTCAGTGCATGCTTGTTATTGGTGGTAGCAGACTAAGTTGATGTTTCAGTCACCAGTAAGTGACCGGAATATGTCTTTACACCCCCTCTGACCTTGTTTACCTGCTGTGTCCACAGCACAGATGTCTTCATCTGCACCAGCCCTATAAAGCATTACCATCACTGCCCGCACGAGAAGGTGAGCTGCTCATCTGCCAAACAACACAACCATTACTGCCTTCCTTGTCTTCTAATGGGCTCCCATCTGCTGCACCTGTGTGTCCAGTATGCCTGGGTTGAGAAGCACTTGGGGCATGAGTTTCTGGAGCAGGTCATCCTGACCAGAGACAAAACATTAATAACCGGAGACATCCTCATCGACGACAAGCCTGACATTCTGGGTAAGGAGCTTATATCAGCCTTCGTCAAACCCTGAACATTAATTAATGAGGCATAGATGGGTGACCTTTCATTTGTTTGTCGATGCGAATAGCTGTTCAAAAAAGGTTTTTAGATTTTCCGTTCCCTAGAGTGGATCATAGCTAATAACATGTCTTTTATGCTTTTGTAGAGCCAATGATAAACATTTTTAATTTTTGTGACAAAATTTGCATTAGTATTCAGTCTTGTACCCAGTAGCCTTGCTATCTTTGCAAACTGTTAAACAGGCACCTGCGCTAATTCTACGATCCTGTTGACAGCTTATGAACTGTCGCAAAGAGCAAAATGAATGCAAATTTTAACTGTTTTCTTCTTTACGTGACATAAACACTGAGGGTAACGTAAACATTTGGTGGGATCAGCTTCCACACAGTTGGAAATACTGTAGATGTGTTGTTAGAAAGAGGGAAAAGAAGCTTGTAGGAATAAAAATTGCATGAAACAAAATGTTTATATTGCTAAAGAGGATTCGGCTTTTAGCAGTCTTCCTGGTGCATAAATGAATGGAATGGATGAAGTGGAAAAGGTTAAATCGAATGACATAATGCTGTTTGTGTGCTGTGATGTGGGTATAATTAGGTTTAATTTATGTTGCATTTGCACCTTTTAGCACACCTGCCAGTGTGTACCGTGTTATTCTGCAGATTAGGGATCGATAGATATGGATTTTTCATGGTTGACACAGATTATTCACAGTAAATAAAACCCATAACTGATATTTTAGAACAGATATCTTTTATCGTTTTTGTCAAATGTCATAACTGTCATAATGTCAAACTTTAAAACTCCACGACCATGTTTATTATCACAGAATCCTAACCCCTTTTAACTGTATATTTATCTTTGTTTCTTCATAAGTCAAAAATTTGCTCTGGGAAAGCTTTTTATTTCTTATGTATTTTACTTAGGATTGGTCTCATTCAGTATTCTCTTTACATTTTGTAAATTATTATTGACTATGGTATATAAAGAATCTGACTAATCTAGTTTGCATTAATGTTCAAGGGTCTTTTAAATTTAAGCGAGTCTCATCTCTCAAAAGTAGGTGGTGAAATAAAAAAACAGTCAATGATAATCGGCAAAGAGCCGCATAGTGGCGATATTCGGATCCCTATTGCAGATGCGCAGGTGTCTGAGGCAACAGTTTGTATGTTCTCTGCACTCACGTGTCATTCAGATTGTGGCTGATGTCACATTTCTGTCCTGATCAGGTGTTGAGGCCAAGCCGACCTGGGAGCACATCCTGTTCACTGCCTGCCACAATAAGCATCTGACTGTCAACCCCTCCCAGAGGCGACTTAACTCCTGGTCAGACGACTGGAGGGCAATACTGAACAGCAAACGGCAGTGATGAGGACCCCTCCCCTTCACCAGTATTCCCATTAATTTAAATCCCTCGATTGCCAGTGTTCCCAAATCAATGGCAGAATTCAAAAAGGATCACTGCAGGAACAAATCTATTCTAGTGCAATACTGGTCAGGTTTTTAATTTATTTTTACATTTGACCACAAGAGGGCACCAACGTAATAAGTAGTGGGTTACAGCCAGCGAAACTTCAGACCTCAGAACAGTTCTGCTGGAGAGAAAAAGCATTTCAAACTGAGCTTGTGATAAATCTAAATGGGCAGATATAGCTCTGCCTTTGTCTGTGTTGTTTTATTTTGTGGGTTACTGTTTACATATAATTATTAACCTCAAAAAAACACAAAAGCAGCACACTCATTCACTAAGATTAAAAATCTTCCACAAATTTTTGGAACTGGCCACTATAAGAAAATACATACAATTTTACTCAAATTTGTAGTTACATATGCATGGTGTTCATAGCACTTTTAAATTTAGATAGTCTTTTTTAAGAGTATATTTTCAAAAAAGGAACACATGCTACGATTGAGTAAAATAATTCTGTATGTAATATGTAATGTATGTAATATCTCTAAATCTCTGAAAGTTTATCTCTAAAAAATGAGCGAGAGAGCATCATCTCAAAATGTCACAAATCAAACTACAAAACAAAAATAACAATTAATTTTTTATGTCTCCATACTGAAATGCAATATGTGTATTTTTTTAAGATGTGCTTGTGATGTTTATGCACATATTCATACAGAGCCTCTTCATGTTTCATTTTCAGTCACCCAAGTGACAAAACTGTAATGAGCTGTAAAAACCTATCATCCATTTATTTATCAATCATTTGTCAGGTTCTTTTTTTTTTTATCTCTGGTGCTAATGCTCCTCTGGATGTGCATTTAAAGCCATTTTGTCTGTTTTGTGCCTGTTGCTTTAAGTTCAGATGCTGTTTACTTTCACTCTCTTGCCTTCAACAGAAAAAGAATAACAGGATGCCAAATAACCTTCAGATGGTCTCTTTTTTCTCTGTTTACTAAAAAGCAAATGTAATTTCCTCTGGACAATCTTCTGTTCACATGAACGTCACACAACTTCCTGGCCACTAGGGATGTTTGGCTAAAATAGGAATTTCTTTGAATTTGTTATTGCACTGCTTTTTCACAGCTTCTAATACTGAGTATCAGTCTAGTCTCCAGTTTGAAGGACTTCTAATATCAGACATTATCATCATAAATCTGAAAATCTATTACACGAGCCTCTATTGAGCCCATTCAATGGCAAAAAACAGTCCTTTCTGAGAATGAAAATTGATCGAACTTCCTTTCCCTCACAGCAGAATATCTGAATCTTTAAGGCAAGTTCGACATGATTATCACATTTATGCACAGAGCTGTGCAGACTGGTTCAATATGAAACTGCAGCGATAAACTTAAAGGTTGCATGTGCACTTATTTTAATGACTGTTAAAAAGATGTTGGAGTTAAAAAGAACCACAGAAATAGGAGTGGAGGAAAGACAATGGTTCCACTGACACCTGTACTGTAACATGCACGTCTGTGGCATCAATCATAGTATCTGCTCATTGTTTTTTTTTAACACCCACTATGTTTATTATTTGAAAAGAAGAGTTTAAATAAAGTATTTAAATGAATCCTGTGTTATGATGGCTTAAAAATTTTATCCTCTGTCCAGTTTCCTTACACAACCCTGTTGTTGGTGTGCACGGTGTTGTTTTGGCCTTCAGCAGTTGTTCTCTGCACAGGTAAATGTCCTAACCCTGTAGCTGTTCTCCTACTATTCCACTGTCCTCCCACAGTCCTACAACGATCACGTTAGATTTATTGGAGACCCTGAATCTGTGAAGGTCTGCTGACCTGTCCAGGTTGCCCTTCCTTGTTGATGACAATGCTCATCACTATTCCTCCTAAATATAATTAGATTCTCCAGATCTTTGGAACAATTGCACCAACTTGTCTTTTTCTCTGAAATATAGGAAGTTATGATCTCTTCCTGAAGGATTTTCCAGGAACCTCTGACACAGCTGATAAGGGAGATTTTATGCCAAGTTTCTTAATTATGCACACTTTTGCTTCTCCGGGGAATGACTCAACCATCAGCCCCCACCACTTGAATTTAAACCATCGAATAAAGTATGCTTTTCCTTCTTAGCAACTTAGATTTTATTGTCTAGACGAGATTGACATAAATGAGTTTCTTTTATGAAGGGTGAGAGTCGCAGCTGTAGTCGTAGTAGAACCTTACACTGAATCTTAATTTTGGGGGAAAAAAACACCTAATAATTGTATAACTTGTACACACACGTGTGAGTGTGTGTGTGTGTGTATATATAAAAATACAAATAACCAGACACCCACACAGTGAGTCACTTTCACCCATAATACCAGCTCGGGGAAAAAAACACATCATCTATGCTTGCTGTCTCACTCGCTGTCCCAAATCATTTCTGTGTTTGTCTCGTCTGACCCTTATTTAGAGTTGACATTTATTTTTATACTGACGTCTTATGAGGCTTTCGGGTTACAGTCCCCACATTTGCTCTTGTGTTGACAGACGTCTGGATCTGATTAGAGGGAAAAAAATGTGACTTTGTTTGTGTATGGGCCGACCAACTGAAAGTTTTTATTGGATGAGCTGCTTGATTTTCTAAATCCCCTGTTTGACCTTTGACTGGGTCCGTAAATACTAACACACTTCTGTTTTATTTTGGATGAAGAGTTCTCTATGTGGCCTGAAAATGAGGATGGCATCTCTCGTCTATACATTAGTACTTGGGGATCAATAGACACACTAATTTACTTTAGTTTAAATGAACCTCACAGGCAGCCACAGCAAAGTACTGCAGGCGAAGCCTGATGGAGTAGGCAGGAATTCCAGAGTCAACAACCAACTTATTGTTTACCCAGAAGGATGTGGTTCACTTTAGACCACTTTTTAAGATTACTCTATAGAGCAGAGTTAATCACAACATTCAGATGATTTGGACAATCTGGATTTTATATTTTGGAAACCTAAGGGAAAGATGTAAAACTTTAGTTACCATAGTGACTCCATATTTTAGTCCTGATCTTTGTCATAATATGCTGCTCACATAGCATTTTCATACAAAAAGTATGTTATGAAATAGCAGATCTATTAAAATATGTGAATAACATATGAAATAAATGTAAAAAGTAATAAAAAAACTAAAACTAAACAATTAAAAACAATCACTTCTGTGGTTTGTTATCGGGTTCTGTGAGAAGAATTGCTTGTTCTGTTGATGCACTTGGGGCAAATGCTTCTAGTTCAGCAACATCGCAGGAAAGCAAAGATGGTTTGTTACAGGCTTCCAGGGAAGGATGAGCCATGTGACCTCTGGGACTACAGCACCCAGTTCTTTTTCACAGACTCCTTCTGTTCATAACAAGAATCCTAGCGGAGTTCCTTTGAACAGGGTTTGTTTTTCCGGTGAAGTTATACGAGATGTCCCTGGGACACCAGAGGCCTGATGGTTAAATCGAGACAATATTTAGACAAGACTGACTGCGTACATGTCATATGAAATCATTTGGGACTTGTGTGTTCTGGGGAAGCATTGACCAGTTCATTTATGCCTGCACCAATCTTCTAAAAAAAAAAACACATTGTGAACTGGAACAACACAAACACGCGTCTAGAAGGGGAAAAGGGAGCCTATAGAAAGCACGTCCAAGCACATGAAATGCAGAACAGGTGGAGGTCTCCCTGTTTGCCTCGGTGCTTAAGTTCCTTACATCACCGAGCGTCACGACCATCCCTGTGTTTAACTATTGAATTTACTGCCTGTTTGGGCTACTCTTCTGTTTGTTTGTCTGATTGCTTTACAGCACAGCAGGAAAGAAATGCCTGCTGTCTACCCAATGATATGCCAGCAGATGGAAATCCTGATAATTTATTAAATTGATCAATCTTGAGGCAGTGATAAAGTGTATTTTAAACTCAATTTACTTCCATTTGCGTTGTCTGTAAATCAGCCAGTAAAGTCAGTTGACAACAAACTCAGAGGGGGCAAATGGTCTGTAGGAGGAGATATGTTGTTTCCCTGAGCAATTGATGGTAAAATAAATGGGGTTATGTTTGACATTGCTTTATAAAACCCCCAAACTGGGACAAGTACCAGGGTTGAGACAGAATCATTTAGTCCATTATATCTCCAGCCACTTCCTGCTGTGCACCAGCATGCTGCCGCAGCCATTAACTCTGTGTACTTTGGCGCTGTAAATTACATCATCAGAACATATTTGCAATTATAGCACAACAGCACAGCTACAGAGGGTTTTATTATTTTTTTTTAAATTAATCTTAGGTTCACCTTGTCATTTTTCCTCTCTACCTTTCATGTCGGAGGCAACTGTCCGTCCACCCATGCCTGAAAGGAGCAGGACGCCGTGTACTGCTGAACAGGCATTATTGGTGGGAGTCAAACACTGATACCTGCAAACACTTGCAGTGACAGTACAGCAGCACTGATAAACACCAATAAAGTTTTATTGTGTCTAGCATAGTAGCAATAGTTCTGCTTTTTTTTTATCCTCCCGCTTATTTTTTTAAAACCTTTGTTCAAAGTGAAATTACATCAGTTTGTATGTGTTCTGGTAATTGCCACATACCGAGTAACAATACACATTTTACACAGCAAAGTGGGGACATTTTTGGGGAGTACATTTTGGCCAATTCACACAATATCAAAGGACTCTTTGAGGGTTAAGATGTGATTTTAAGGTTGAAGTTAGAATTTCAGTTTCAGTAGGGTTCAGTTTGGAGGGGCTAGGTGGGAATAATACTGATAAAACAACTTTTTCTCCATGGCTAATAATAAGAGTGAAAGACATGGAGGCTTCACTGAAACCATTAGAATAATATGACTGAATTAATTCTACTATTCTGAGAAAGACTATTTCATTACCAATAAGTCATTAAATGCAAAACTGATGGTACTTTCTTTTTTCCAGACAAGTGGTATTTTTTTTGGAAATTCCTTGCACATGCAAATTACTTTTAGATAATGTACTGGTACAATGAAATAAAGTCACCGGAAACAAGTGAAATGATCTGAGGACAACAAAGAATTTTTCTGTCAAGGTTTTAATCATGTTTTATGCTTTGTGTCTGCATCCATTCTTTGATAGAAAGTTAGTTCTATCAAACATGACACACATTTACCAAATGTGTGCATGTATGGTTCCCATGACATCCTCAACTATTTAGCACTGAATGCATCACAGTTATGGGCTGTTTTCAAGAATAGCTTGCAGGCTGCTGACTGGAAAAATGCTGAGCGGCTTCCACAGGAAATCTATTTGAGATATTTTGCAGATGTGCTTTCAGTTTAGGAAAGACATCATGTGGGCAAATACTAATCAGATGGGGTGGAAACTTGTTTGCATCTTAGATGTATTTTTTTTTCCGAAGTGCATTTGGCATAATGGGTTTTCCACATTGGATTCGTTGGGCAGAGGGCTGTTCTGGCACATAGCTGGCTATTTATAGGTTCTAAGGAGAACATGAAGTGAGTTTTGAGATGTTTGTGAACCTCTATTGGTTCAACCAAGTCTGTAATCCAGTCACTCATCAGGGCCGGAAGATTGATGAAGCATTTACTTCAGCTATTATAAATATAAGAGATGCAACTGCAAGGGAATCAAAATAAATGGACCAACCTGGAGACCATTCAGGAGCACCCCTCATCACTGATTTACGAAGTATGGTGCTAAAACCAAACGCGGCTGGCTATCATCACTTATGGTCTGAGAGATGACGGGACATTTTGAGTATGAAGATTTTACCTCAGTCGTACATTAGTAAAATACTATTTTAGATATATATTGCCCTATGTTGAACAGTTCAACAGGCCGGCTGGCAGCTGAAGGCTTCAACTAATTATTTTATTTGATAACGTTCAACCTCTTGCATATTTATTTAAACGTATCTGTATTTCTATAAAAGGGGTGTCCAAAGACAAACTGGTATTAGAGGCAGGGGTGCATCTGCATCTTTTTTCATCCAGTAAAATAAATTTCTGTTATTAAAATTTTCTGGAAGAGTCCAACTTTCAGTGGAATCACTACTACCATTACAATGATATTGTCCTTACAAAGTTGTTGTCACACACAAGTTTATTTGATGGTGCATCTCAGAGCATCGCTTGCAATAAACTTATTGCCAAAATCATCTGTAGAGGGCTTAACACAATACAATAAGAGTTACATTCACCATTCATCTGAAGGTCTCCAAAGAATGCAAATGGATCAATAAAGCAGTCAGTCAAGAAGCAATATGGTCACAAGAGCTGAGGAACTAGATGAAGCCAATGATGCAATGCACATTTAAAGCTACATGTGCGTATGTGACGATAACACACGTTGACTCACAGCATTCCATTATGGTGTGCGGTTTCACACCTTGTTTTTCAAAGGCAAGAGACGGGAGGGTTCATTTTGTTTCTTGATTAATCTCCTAAATTGTGAATATGGATGCATGGACATGCTTTTTGGATTTAGAACAGCGATGGGGAGCCTGCAGAGAGAGCTGCTCCCACCAAGGAAACTGGGATCCAATGCTGAAACCAGCAGTCTACCTGGTTGGACAGAAAAAACCTCTTGATTGGGCCCTCATGGGACTGTGTTTCCTGTCTTTGATTTAGAGGGCTATTGTTGGCATTGAATTCACAGATGTCCAGTGGATTATATTCTCAGTAGGCAGACTGTGAGACCAAGAGAGGTGTCACTAAATATGCACAGAGGAATCACGGTATCGAAAATAGATTAGTTACCATAAGCTTCTCACTACTATCCCTCTCCTGTTTTGTACATTTCTTATGTCAGGAATCTTCACACGCTGACGTATTTAGGTAACAGACTGAGGGTACACAGGAAAGCAGTGGGACACCATCTAACCGTGCCAAGTTTTATCAGGCCCAAGCGTGCGTCTCCTTTTTGGACAATCTGTCAGAGCGTGTCGTCATCAGGAGGATAGAAAGTCTCATATGGCTGTATATGTGAGGATAACATTCTAAAAAAAGACCAGTTCTGTTGCCTGCAGGAAAATCATTCATGGGATTTGGCATTTGATTTATTCATCTCAGCTTGTTAACGTTGTGAAACCACATTGGCACCTGCATATGAATCCTAACAAAGTGTTAAAAAACCACACATTCCTCAGAGCTACAGGGATGCTATAGCATCAATTGATGCAAGTCATTAGATAACTCCAATGAATGAGGAGATGCAATTACTCAAATAAAATAAAACCTCAGGCTCACCTGACTGCTACCAGGCATACAAGCAGTAGGGGGCAGGTGGTTACATGGCCTCAAGAGTGACCTTGATAGATCAGAAAAATACAAAGCAGGAATTTTCCTGCAGATCACTGCATGTTCATGATAGAAAAACCTGGTGAAATAGTTTGATGATCTAATCACAACAGCCAGCAATGACTACAGGAATGTATTTACTTGGAGCAGCTTCTCAAAGGGATTGATAACTCTCAATGTGCACAAACAAGAGCGTTTGAATCAATCAATCAATCAATCAATCAATCAATCAATCAATCAATCTTTATTTATATAGCATCTGTTACAATCAGAATTGTTTCTAGGCACTTTACAGAATCCCAGGACCTGACCCCCAGCAAGCAACAGTGGCAAGGAAAAACTCCCCTTTAACAGTAAGAAACCTTGAGCAGGACCAGGCTCACGTAGGGGGACCCTCCTGCTGATGGCTGGCTGGATAGAGAGGGAGGAGAAAGGGGAGGAATAGTAGAGGAGAAAATAGGTTGAACATAGAAATACATTATATTATTTAAAATAAGCTGAAGGTAGAGTCAGGTTGGGTGGCTCAGCAGGGTCGGAGGTCAGTAGGTCAGCATACAGCTTATGAAGGCGGCGATACCTGTAGATGATTACAGAGGAGAGGAGAGGAGAGGAGAGGAGAGGAGAGGAGAGGAGAGGAGAGGAGAGGAGAGGAGAGGAAACCATGACCCAGTGGTGAAGACAACCAAAGTATGATAGCACGTATCAGAAACCCAGTAAATGGGCAAAGACTCTATCAGATGAACTTCTTCAGTTCAGATAAATTGAAGAAATCTTCTGGATAGAAGGCAAAACGTCTTCAAGGAGAAGAAATACAGTCCAGTTGATAAAGTAAACTACCTTGGATAACTATGACCTGGATGATTGAGAATCTACACAGACATTATTTTTATTGATAATCCCAATATACGGTATGAGTGGGAGATTTATTTGTTATTTCTATGTGTAACAGTTGACAAAGTGAGGTAGCAGAGTGACTGTGGTGTTAAGTAATGTTAAATGATTTTAAAAAAATCTTATTTTGAAAGGCATCTTTTCTGCAGATGTAACACTTCCTCACCTGAAAATGGTTAGTAGTTTGATGTTAGCTTGACAGTAAAGAAATGCTGTAAGGTGTTCACTTAACAAGAAGTTAGTGAAGAATGAATTGTGCCACATGGCTAAAGACATAAATGCTTGTTTACTCCCAAGCAGGATTGTGCACTCTGTTCAGCAGTAACCTTTTTATGTGTCCAACCTATGTGCTCAATGCCAACTTGCCAAGGTTTTATCATACAAATAACAAGATAGTTTATTACAATTACCTCCATTGGCAAGTAGTAAGAAAACTATGAAGATAAAAGTTTCCCAGGTTTTCTTCTGTGAATTTAAAGTCAGCAAGTGTGAATGGGATCTGTGCAGCAAGCTGATGATCTGAGCAGAACAGAGTTGGGATAGAAAGAATGAAGCTAATTAAACAACTTGTTTATCAGCTGAGAAGAATGTGAACACAAAGAGAAAAGGGCCTCGTTATTAAGAGCAACCAAAAAAAAATAAGAGTCATTTGATTCATGTAATAAAAAAGTCTATGTCTGTTTAACTATTACCTAACGTCCAGATCATCATCCAAATTCAAGTTAAAGCAAAAGTGCATTTGCAATAATGTTTTCTCAGTACTGTAACAAGATTCATGTGTTTTTTTGCCAAATTGACTGAATCTGTGCCAGCAGCATGTGTTCACAGCTGCTTTTGTGAACAGACTTTCTGACTGAAATGGCAGCACTGCACTATAAGCCTCAACGCACACAGATGCAGATACACAATATCAGTGAGTGTATTTTCTGTTTCCCAACATCTATGCACATTCCTCTAGGTATGCTTGATAAAACAAAATCATCTTACATTCTTTCCATAGTGCATCTGGGTTAAACCTACACAGCCACATGATAGAAAAACACACGATTCTTCAGAATTCTTTCCTGTTCTTTTCTGTTATAATTTTACTTCAGTTACAATATATTACTGCTTTGATGATTAAAGTATTATTTATAAAAGGTAACATTAAAGCACCAAATGGACTGATTTTATCTCCAGTTGAATTTACCCAATTTACCTAATATGATAAGTAATTGAAGGTATTTTAACGAATGAAACTAACTAAGCAGTTAATCTTAATACAAACATGTACAGACAACCAGATCATCCAGAGAATCCAGCTCCTTCAGAGACAGAGGAGATAATCAATGAAAACTGGGATCATGCTGCAGAGTGTTTTGAAGACATGAAGCTGAATGAGAATCTGCTCAGAGGCATCTTTGCGTATGGATTTGAGAAGCCTTCTTTCTTTCAACAGCGAGTCATCATTCCGTGCATCAAAGGACATGATGTCATCGCACAATCACAGTCAGGAACTGGAAAGACAGGGACCTACGTCATCTCCGTCCTGCAGAGAATTAATGTGACCATAAAAGAGACCCAGGCTATTATCCTGGCACCCACCAGAGAGCTGGCTCACCAAATTCAGAAAGTTGTGCTCAGTCTGGGGGACTACATGGGGGTCTGCTGCCATGCCTGTGTTGGAGGGACAAGCTTTTGTCAGGAGATAGATACCCTGAAGTCATCGAGTCCTCACATCATCGTGGGAACACCAGGACGTGTCTTTGACATGTTAATGTGCAGGGTCATCTTTCCCAGGGCCATACAAATGCTGGTGCTTGATGAAGCAGATTGGATGCTGGGTCAGGACAAGGACCAAATTTATAAAATCTTCCTTAAACTGCCAACTAATATCCAAGTGGTCCTAATGTCAGCAACCATGTCACCTGATGTTCTGGAGGTCACAAAATTTTTTATGCAGAATCCAAAGAAAATCCTTGTTACAAAGGAGGAACTGTCCCTGGAGGGGATTCGACAGTTCTATGTTAACACTGAAAAAGAAGAGTATAAACTGGAAACCCTGTTTGACCTGTATGAGACTCTCACCATTAGCCAAGCTGTCATTTTTGTAAACACCAGCAGGAAAGCAGAGTGGCTGGCTCAGCGGCTGACATCAGAAGATTTCACAGTCTCTGTCCTGCATGGAGAGATGGAGCAGAGCGAGAGGGATGTTGTCATGAAGGAGTTTCGCTCTGGCTCCAGCCGAGTGCTGATTACCACTGATCTGATGGCCCGAGGAATCGATGTTCAGCATGTGTCAGTGGTGATCAATTACGACCTCCCCACCAACGTGGAGAACTACATCCACGGAATTGGTCGAGGTGGTCAATTTGGTAGGAAGGGAGTGACCATAACCATGGTGACAGAAGACAGCCAGCACACACTCTTAGAAATCCAAAAGTTTTACAGCATCCAAATTGAGGAGCTTCCCATAGATGTGGCTGGTATCCTTTGAAGTCTTCTTCCCACATTTCAACCTGTTTAAGAATAAACTGAGTATAATAGAAAAATCTGAAAATAAAACTCAAAAATACAGTACATATTTTGTGTAGTGTAATGTTTATTGAACTTGTTTTCATGAATACATCACATAAAAAGAATATAATGCACGAATTCCTTTGTATTGATACATCCAAATAATATCCGAATTGTAGAATGTACTTTCAATTGTTGGTTTTGTTGAGCATCGCCAATAGAAGAACTCATCACTTACTGGTGTTAAACAATTGAGCATCACCACCTGCCCAACATTGTGTTGGCCCCAATATTGCTCCTAAAAAGGCTCTTGTCACACCCTGCTCCAGCCCATGGACTCAGTTCTTTTCCACTGCCCTGCTCACACCACACCCTCTGATCACACACCTGCTCTCAGTCACTGATCACACACCTGCTCTCAGTCACTGATCACACACCTGCCCTCACTCACTGATCACACACCTGCCCTCACTCATCAATCAGTTCACCTACCAGTATATATTCTCCAGCCTCACACTCACTTGGTGCCAGATTGTCTCTGCTGTGCATGACCTTCCAGCGTTTACCTGCCTGTTTACGACCTGCCCGTTCTACCTGTCCCCCGGTAAATTAACTCTGTCTTCCGTTTTGACCACGAGCTCAGCCAGTCTCCCTCTGGATTGTTTGCCTGATTCTGCCTGCCTCCCGGTTACTGAACTTTTGCCTGCCTCGAACAAGTCCACTGCCCCGCCCTCGAACTGTTCTTTGTTTGCCAGATTGCAGTTAATAAACCTGTTAACTGATCATCAGTTTATTGCCTGTTTTGTACTGCACTTGGGTCCATACCATACCCGTCACAGCTCTGACTCTTTAAGGTATATTCTAAACTAGAACCATAAAGGTGCTGATAAGTCAGAATTCTGAACCCACAATGCAGACCAAGACAGGAAAGGCTTTTAGAAGATAAACTACACACAGTCAAAACAGGAGTTTGAGGGGAAATCTTCAGGCAGGTCGAGAGTAGGTGAGATGGAAAAAAGGAATACCAGAATCCAAATAAACACATTGGAGCTGGTACAGAATAGTGACCATTGGTGGAGAGTGAACCAGAGTTTAATAATGCAGGAGCCTGATGAGAGTGTGAGAGCAGGTGAAGATTATGGGAGAATGCTCAGGTGAGTATGACAGCCTTGCCCTGAGAATTAGAAGACCAGTGACAAATTCCAGAGCCATATGCAACTAGGAAAACCCAGAGATGAGTCGAGGGCAGAAGAGACCTGCTGTAACCTGATGAAGCCCATTGATGCAGACACAGTTGGTGCAAGCTGCCACATATTCCCAGACGTCTCAATTCAGAATGGGCCACCAAAACTGTCACTTCAGCAGAGATATGGTTCAGTGAGATTTAAGGTAGCACACAAAATGGGAAGCATAAGCCCACTGCTGGTCCTGGTAATGGATAGAGTATGGGACAAACAAATGATAACAGGATCTGTGCTGCGGAGCCTCTCAAATTTTATTTTTGATTCCCCAGCTAAACTTAGCAATGGCACATCTGGGAATATGGCCTGGCAACCCAATAAACCCCAGTGGAGAAAAGGAGAGAGAGAGAGAGAGAGAGAGCATCCAGCTTCACCTGGGTGACAGGTTCGTCTCGTCTCCTCTTCTTAAGCACTTTATCCCTTTTGGGGTTATGTGGAGGGCACACAATGGGCAAAGGTAGGGTCCTCTCCTGAATGAGTCGCCAGTTCATCGAAGGGCGCTATATGAGCATTTGTGGGTTCGGTACCTTGGTACCAGGGTACCTGGCAGTGCACCTTCAGAGCACTGCACTGCAATGTCTGCAGTAAGCGATGTTTGGATGTAAGCTAGATTCTTTTGATCTGACTGGATGTTTTGTCTTTTCAAGTCAATGTCTCCACTCTTCCAAGACAATCTTGATAGCTGACAGCCCCTGCTTGTCCATGTCGTTATTTCTTTCTTGTCTGTGGGAGTCAGACAATGAGATTAAAAAGTGCAGAAAAGCCTTGTCTGCCTCAGGCGACAAACAGAACACCACAGTGGAGGAAGTGAGTCTGTTCCAGGATAAAATGTCAATAGAAAGTGGCGAACCCCAGAAGGTGCTGGAACTCTTCTCATGTCTTAGGTATGGGCCATTCCTCCACTGCCTAGACCTTCTCAAGATCCACCATCACTCTTCCACCCTGAATACCAAAGTCTGGGAAAGAAATTGTGTCAACATAAGGTGAAAGAAAACAAGATTCATCAGACCAGGCCACCTTCTTCCGTTTCCCCATGCTCGAGGAATAAGAACTGTCACTTGAAAATGGTATAATATAAAGTTTAAAAAAAAGGTTACCCAAATTTAGCTGGATCTTATTTATCAGGAGAAAATTAGCAACTTCAGTGTTGGTCTTCAAATTCAAATTCTTCTTTGAGCCATCTCTATCTTTCAAAGGCATCTCCTATAAAGATCCTTGTTTTGTTTTGAGCTTTGTGACGGATTTCGGAATAACCGTTTTGAGTTTGGTAATGATTTTTATTAGACAGCCCAATCGGTTTGGCACTAAAAACATCTTCAAAGGACTTTTACAGGAAATGTTGAAATGAAAGAAGAGCTTATTTAATTGACTACTATTATGTAACATTGCATGACTACTGCCTATGTATACATTGTACTACTTGCCTTGTTTAAATTGTAGGTTTCTTTTTAGGCTCAACAACCTTCTTTAAGGGAAGGCAGCTGAGACCGTTCTCTCCAACTCCCTTTATTTTGTCATTTGAGTCATAGTCTATAATCTAAAACCTGAATTAGCAATCCTTTCACAGAACCCTCAAATATGAAACAAGCAATATACAGTGACAGACTAATTCAAGTAATGGGAGTATTAATTTTGAGTGTAAGTTTTATTGTGTGAGAAAATGACCCAAGGTCTGCACTCCCACTGCTTTGCTTTATACTATGAATTGTGATTTAAATTGTACAGCTGCTCTGTGATAATCTGATAACAAATTTGAAGAATTTGACAGCCTTGATAATGATGCATCATGGTCACATGGCATGATAAAATCTAGTGTGGAAAGTTGAACACCATGTGAAGGTCATGGCAAAGGGAACAGGAAGGATCAGTTTGTACTCTTGCTTACGCAGATTGTGCCGTCACTTCCTGAGGAGTACAAAACTTGTTTTTTTTTTGGGATGAAATAATAAAGTTGAATTGTGCCTTGAAGAAATAAATTGTAGGACAATTTATGAGGATCCTGCATGAAATAACGATCTCGCAATATGAAAGGGTCTAAATCTTATCTCATCTACCCCATCGATTGAGATCCAGCATGAAATGTACTTACTGGCGTAAGCAAACAACAACATGACTTATCCCAACCTCTCGTCATCCATAAAGAGAACTGTGGCATGCCTCCTGTACTCCTCCTATACACCTCCTGTACTGATTATTACATCCAGGATGCACAGCTCAGCCAGATTACAAAAATGTGACAATGTGTCAATGGGTGCTTCGGTTATTGTGATATGGTCAAAGAAACAGAAACTAGTTCTTCATATACTTGAGGGAATTATGTTGCAATCTGATAGCGCCATTCCATGTATCAAAGTAAACACAATGTGAAGCAGGTCACCTGGGGTCTGATAAACTCTATTTGTTTTCAGCAGCTGTGTGTCTTTGACTAGTAACTGTAGTTTCACACACTGCTATGCACAAAATAAATGCCTAAAGGCCAAATAGTTGAAATACTGCTGATTAAAGAGGTGAAAAAGACAAAGAGGCAACATTTGCAACTGTATTGAGGTATGACCCATGAACAGCCATGTGCTTTTAGTGTGCTATCATGCATTTTTCTCTAACACCAAGACATCTGACTCACAGGTCTTTGGTAATGAGGAGTCAGCTCTTTCTGATCCAGATCAATATGCAAAGCACAGACAGGAATATCTCCGTCGATCAACTATGAGGATTCACTGAGGATCTGTCCTAATGGGCTAGCATAGTCATTGACTGATACATACTTGTAAGGGACTTTCTCATATTTCTGATTTACAGATATTTGTTTAGTCAATAAATCCCGTGAGACTTTGGCTATGCACGCAATGCTGGATGCTGGTGTCATATCTCACAATGTCACATGTCATGTTGTGTTATTACCGCACTATGAGCGACTGTGTGAACTCAGGTTAACTTTGGTCAAATACAACCAAAAGATTGTCTGGCCTTCTGCTCCACATGCTCTGAAGGACACTTTCTTGTTCTTTTACAAAAGCTTTTTACACTATATTTATGTGCATTCTAATATTTGGAAGTAACAGGCTATGCATTATTTCAATTTATATAGATGAAAGTAAAATATCAACAGTGTAATGCTATGCCTGAGCTAAATCTGTTACAAGAAACTCATTATAGAGACCGAAAAACTCTGATGGGAAACTTTGTGTTGCTTGTATGCTGAGCAATACAGACACTAACAAGCAAATTCCAAGTAATTACATGCATGCAAAGAGCCTTTATTTAACATTATATTAGATTACACCACAGAAACTAGATACTGAGAAAAATGTGTTCTGATTAGGACCGAGAGTCTTTTTACGCAACATGGTGAGTTACATTTTTTGACTAAGGTCAGCTATAACAGCTGATTGTTGCTTTTTCCCGTGACTCATAAATTAACGTTTTTGCCCGTGGCTTTCATCTTTTTATAATTGCATTACTAAATGTAATGTCATTACAAGAAAGTCTATAACTCAGTGCCACACACGTATACTCGAGTGCCTAAAGCTGTATAACATCAACAGGACACTGCGAGAGTTCATCCAGAACTCCATGAAGCTGTAGAACACGACTCTGTAGTCCAACTCAAAGCCAATTGCGTGGGTGAGCATCAGATGTGGCATATATCACGGAGATGCTCTGTCCCCCCTACTGCTCTGCATAGGCCTAAACCCCCTCAGCCAGATCATCACAAAGAGTGCCTATGGGTACCAGTTCCAAAGTGGAACAACTGTCAGCCACCTCCTCTACATGGATGACATCAAGCTGTATGCCAAGGATGAACGTGACACTGATTTCCTGATTCACCTCACTAGGATCTAGAGCAAAGATGGGACATCATTCAGTCTAGATAAATACGGGCAGATGATATCTAGAAGAGGAAAGGAGATCACAACTGATGGGGTTGAACTACCTGAAGTAAAT
Source organism: Takifugu rubripes (assembly GCF_901000725.2). Lineage (NCBI taxonomy): Eukaryota > Metazoa > Chordata > Actinopteri > Tetraodontiformes > Tetraodontidae > Takifugu > Takifugu rubripes. The sequence continues at coordinate 9,151,737 of NC_042285.1, forward strand.
ATAACAGATGTGCAGGACAATTACAAATACCTAGGGATCCCACAGGTAACCATGAGGAGGCAGCCACAGCCAAATACCGAAAGAGGTTAAGGCAGGTCCTGAAAAGTCAGCTGAATGGTAAGAATCAGACCCAGGCCCTAAACACCTATGCCCTGCCAGTAATCAGATACCCTGCGGGCATACTGTAATATCCTGGCCACTGGAAGAGATACAAGCCACTGATATCTAGACAAGGAAGCTCCTTATCATGCATGGAGGGTTTCACCCTAAGTCCAGTGTCCTGAGGCTGTACACAAAGCGAAAGGAATGGGGCGGAGGACTAATAAGTGTCCAAACTACTGTCCAGTAGGAAACAACAAGCCTCCGAGAATACATCAAGATGATGGCCCCCACTGACCAGCTGCTGAGTGAATGCCTCAGGCAACAAAAACCGAGCAAGGAGGAGGAGCCCGAGTGACTACAATGACAGGACAAGCCCCTGTACGGTATGTACCACCAACAAATTGAGGAAGTGGCTGATATGAGAAAACATATCAGAGGCTGGCAAAGGCTGGACTGAAAGACAGCACAGAGGCACTCCTTATGGCTGCACAAGAACAAGCCTTGAACACCAGAGCAATAGAAGCTGTGGTCTACCATACCAGACAAGACCACAGGTGTAGGCTGCGTGAAGCCCCTGAGAGAGTCCAGCATATCACAGCGAAGTGCAAGATGTTGGCAGGCAAGGCATACATGGAGCGGCATAACCAGGTGGCTGGCATAGTGTACAGGAACATCTGCACTGAGTATGGACTGGAGGTTTCAGGGTTTAGGTGGGAGACACCACTGAAAGTGATAGAGAACAAGCAGGCCAAGATCCTGTGGGACTTCAAGATCCAGGCTGACAAGATGGTGGTGGCCAATCAGTCTGACATTGTGGCTGTGGATAAACATCAGAAGACAGTGGTGGTGATAGATGTAGCAATCCCAAGTGATCAACAACATCAGGAAGAAGGAACACGAGAAGCTGGAGAAGTACCAAGGGCTGAAGGAGGAGATAGAGAGAATGTGGGGTGTGAAGGCAACAGTGGTCCCAGTAGTGATTGGGACACTAGGGGCTGTAACCCCCAAGCTGAGTAGATGGCTCCAGCAGATACCAGGAACCATATCAGAGATCTCTGTACAGAAGAGTTCAGTCCTAGGAACAGCTGAAATCCTGCGTAGAACCCTCAGAATCCCAGGCCTCTGGTAGAGGACCCGAGTCTGAAGAAGGCACCGCTCAGGAGGGCCCCTCATTTTCCCCCTCATTTACAGTTGTAGCACTCATTTTTATTAAAGTTGAATGTAATGTGAAAAACAATTATGGCACAACAGGACCATGAACATTGTTCTGAACTTGGAAATATCAAATCACCTTTAGTCATTTAAAAAGAAAATCTAAATTTCAGCTGATTCACCTGCCTTGAAGGTCCCTCGCCTCATGAAAAGCAATACTGTTATTCTTTGAAATATTCAATAAATGAACTTGTGCTGATATGCCACACGAATGCCACAAAATCATGATAATAATTCTGCTCATTATTTGCTTTTTTACCCTCATAATTCATTGTGACTCCTTAAGATGTCACTCTGCTGTTACCTAGTCCTGGCTGATGACAACTGATGCAAGCGCAAACAGAGTGAGTGTCTACCACATGTTGCATGTTACTCACTATCACGGAAGGTGTCAAACTTCAAAGGTGTAGGAGCTGTCACTCCTGAGAGCAGAGTTGACAGCTTAATGATTTAAGTCACGTGTGCGACCACACAAATCAGCATGAACAACAATGTGTAGTCCTAGAACATGGTCAATATTTGGCCATGTGGGATGTAGGACATCCTGTCCCTAACTGTATGATCATACATTTGCTGATGTGTACTAAGGGAGGGATCCCATTAAAAGTTACTTAATAATTGTAAATAATAAAGGTTATTGATGATAGCTGGACATGCAGCCTTTATACAAACATTACATTACATTTTCTTTATCAGTGAATCGCTGCTGGAAAATGTGACGGGAAATGCATGGCATCTTTTGTAAAAAGTTTTAAAAAAAAGGTTAAAAAAAACCTGTTGAAAAAATATTAATTCTACCAAACAGCAAGGCTGCTGTTCAGAAGTCAACTGGACATAGCAACAGCTTCAATGACTTGACTTGAGTTCAAATCAACTTTATTAACAAAGCCTCTGTTACAACTGATACTGTCTCCTGGGTCAGAAATCCAGAGCATGACACCGAAACAAGCAACAGAGGCAGGAAAACCTCCCTTTTAACAGGAAGAAGCCTTGAGCAGGACCTGGTTCATATTGGGGGAACCTGCTGCTGATAACACATGGGTAAGGAGGAAAATAAGGAGAGACAAGGGAATGGACAGGAACAGGAGAAATAACAGACACATACATCATATTGTGCATATAATCCATATATTTATATCATGCTGCCACAATCCAAACCTCTTCCTCGCCCTCCTGGGCAGTGCCTCCTTCAGACTTGGGTCTTCTACCAGAGGCGAGGGAGTATGAGGGTTACCCAAGGGTTAGCTGCTCCTAGGACTGCGCTCTTTTGGACAGAGATCTCTGATGTGGTTCCTGGTATCTGTTGGAGCCATCTACTCAGCTTGCGTGTTACTGCCCCTAGTATCACTATTGCCTTCATACCCCACAGTCTCTCTATCTCCTCTTTCAGCCCTTGGTACTTCTCCAGCCATCTCGTGTTCCTTCTTTCTGATGTTGCTATCACTTGGGATTGCTACATCTATCACCACCACTGTTTTCTGGTGTTTATCTATCACCCCTATGTCAGGCTGATTGGCCACCACCATCTTGTCAGTCTGGATCTGGAAGTCCCACAGGATCTTGGCCTGCTTGTTCTCCATGCGGATATTCGAACAACGCGCTAAGAGCTTCTTCTTAGTCAGTGAGGATGTGGGGTTTCGAAGCAAATGCACGGAGCAGCTTTTCTACACACTCCCGAAATGTGCTCCTCAGGGGTTTTTTATTATGCGAATTAAAGGATCGAGCTTGGTCAAAGGTTATTCCAAGATTCTTCCCAGACAAACGAGATGTCATAGAAATACCATTCAGATAGATGACGTGATCAGCTAATCTATTTCTGAGAGGTTTGTTAATACATTTTTATTTTAGTTGTTGGGATACATTTACCCTATTTTCACGACCATAAGGCGCACTCTATTAAAAGGTGCAGTCTCAGTTATGGGTGCTATATCTGTATTTAAAACATACATAAGGCGCATCGTATTATTAGGTGCATGCTGAAACATACATTAAAAAATGACAACGGAAGTAAAACAGTGAGTATCAACACATTTATTGAACAAAATATTCATTCTTCCGCCACAAAACCATCAAAGTTTTCATCTTCTGTATCTGAATTAAACAGCTGCACTATTTCAATGTCCAACATCCCGAATTCCTCTTCTTAATCATCTGAATCGGACTCACTGATTTTGTGAAAGCTCTTACAATACATGAAGACGGTATCATAGCCCATGCATCTACAATCCACCCGCATATGGTGGCATAACTTGCCCGCCGCTGCCTCATAGTTTTTGTGAAGGAGTGTTCGCCTTCCGCCACCCAGCGCTCTGTCCATTTCCGTGGCACCTGAGAACCACAGTGAACAACGACTTCTTGTGCCCCGTTGTACGTATCGCCATCGTGCTGGTCCCTTTTTCTCCATCCCTTTCTCTCAAAGGGATGTTAAAAGTCCGAGGGATCTCATCCATGTTGGTGATGTGGCTGGGCGCGGTTATCTTGTCGCGGCAGTAGGTGCCGAAGATGGCTACCCTCTCCTGGTAATCCGTGGGCAGCCACTGCGCAACAGTTGTCCTCGCGCGTATGGAGAGATGCCTCATAAAGCGAAAACACTAAGATTGCTCGACTGCCATTTTCAGCCGCATATTCGATGGCCTGCAGTTTAAAGTAAGCCTCATTCATACGCGTCTCGCTTGACCGGTGCCATTTTAGGGGATCCTTACACGTAGGTGTGCCGCTAATCGATTGGCGTAGTGCACCCACCAAAGGCACACAGCAGATTTTGGAACTCAGTTCACACACAAGGCGCTCCATATTATAAGGTGCACCGTCGATTTTTGAGAAAATCTCAGTGTTTTAGGTGCGTCTTATAGTCGTGAAAATACGGTAAGTAGATAATTGACAGTCTAGAAAAACCAAACCACATGCTTATACTTATGTGGGATCTTTCCAGGAGCAAATTCTCAGAACAGTCATAACGTGTGTAGAACTGGGACTTTTACATAATCCGCCCTTATCTGCTCAGTAGGCAACATTGATTATGTTTTTTTAATTTTTTTTTCAGTTGATCAGTTGGCCTCCATGAATGCTCTTTCCTTTTTCATTCCCTGTAAAAAAAAAAAAAAAATTATTTGAAAAAAACAATGACATTCGTGAAGCTGACCAACAAATGAATGATTCAATCTTTATTTATATAGCCTCTGTTACAATCAAAATTTACTCTAGGTGCTTAATCATAAGACATCCAAACAGAGTATTACTAACAGCTAATAGCAATCAATCAATCAATCTTTATTTATATAGCGTCTTATACAATCAAAATTGTTTCAAGGCGCTTTCCAGAATCCCAGGGCCTGACCCCAGACAAGCAACAGTGGCAAGGAAAAACTCCCCTTTAACAGGAAGAAACCTTGAGCAGGACCAGGCTCATGTAGGGGGACCCTCCTGCTGATGGCCGGCTGGGTAAAGAGAGAGGAGAGGAGGGAGGACAGGTAGAGGATAGGATAGGTAGGAGAGGAGAGGGGTAGAGGAGAGGAGAGGTAGTGTGAAGGGGAGGTAGAGGAGAGGAGAAGGAGGAGGAGGGGAAAGAGGAGAGGAAAGAAGAGGAGAGGGAGAGGAAAAGGAGAAGGAGAGGAGAGGAGAGGAGAGGAGAGGAGAGGAGAGGAGAGGAGAGGAGAGGAGAGGAGAGGGAGAGGAGAGGCACAGAGCACAGAAACACACACAAAAAATATGCACAATCACTTCAACGGGGCCGGCGGTCATTATGCAGCTCCGATGGCAGTGATACCTGCAAATAAATTCCTTATTTCATCAACAGTGATGGACTGCAAGTGACATTTAGATACTATTGTTTTTAGGACTTGAGCTGTCCTGTGCATCCAGAAAAATACTTCCAATGCCCATATTTGGTCCCAAAAATGTTTGGTCCCAAAATCATGTTATTTAGTATTTATTGCATTTGTCATGCTTTGCCAAAGATCAGACAGTGTCAACAATTTGCAACACAAAAAATACAACAAATGCTGGATGTAGAAATTGACAGGACAACAATAGCATTGATAAAAATGTCAACCCCGAGGAATATGTCTCTATATGGCACCCTTCTTAGCCTTTCATATTATGTTCTCACCCCATTGAGCTGCTGCGCTTTTAATCAAAATTATTACTAGAAGACTTGGGTCAGTGTGACACATTAATGCACAGCTCACACAGGCTCCAATGTTGGGTATGAAAAAGGCAGGAAAAAAATCCAATGTGCAAGGAGTAACAACCAAAAAGGCATGTGTCATACCCCAGTTCTGACTGTTGATTGAAACTACTGATTGAGACAAGCCACCTTTCCATTTAAGCGACATTAAGATGGAGCAGTACGACTAAAGCAGCCCTTCTATCACTTGGCGTTGCCTCGGAGATCTACATCTTTTTATAACAGCCTACATTAGCAGAGTGTTAGCAGATGTGACATGAAGAACTGTCAGCAGGCTGGGTGCATGCACTGGTACATGCCAATTACGCCCTTGAAGACTTTGAGTCATCGCCCACCTGTGACACATCAAATCCATCAACGGGCTGATTCCTGGTGCCCTCCTTACATGGCTTTAAGAGGCCTGGGATATTGTTTTCGCTTGAGTGATGTTGCGCGTCAGCAGGTCGGCCCACACACATCAGAGGGATCTTTGATGGAGAAGCCTTATGTCATCAGTAATTGAATTTTTCTCTCCTGTCAGCCTTTGGAGGAACTGATTATCATCACACACAAGATTCAGAAGTCATCTGTTTGTTATGACACTTACTTGAGCGTCCAAGAGCTGTTTGCTGTGCTCTGAACAAAATGCATCAATGCCTTACTACATAGAGGAGGGAGTAAAATCAGCTTCAGGTCATGTGGTTTTGCCCTGGGAGCAGAATGAGTGAGGTACAGTATGTTGGCTTCTTCTAAGCTCATTGGAGAGCCTAATAAGAAAAAAAAAAGAAATATCACATGAACATGTATCCACAATATTTGTTGTCACACTTGTGGAGGTCATTCAGGTGCTGTCCTTGTCCTTGTTCAGCTTTGAGGTGGTTCTACATCCTCATCAGATTCCATCTGTTTTCATTCAAATGGATTGGACCTGATACTTAAGGAACACACCTGTCTCAATAAGGCCTTAATGCCAGTCCCACAGATCAGAGCTAAATTGAGATCAATGAGGTCAAAAGAACTCCTTGAAGAGCTCAGAGATGGCGTTGTAGCAAGACAAATCTGGACAAGGCTAGAAAAATATTCTGCTGCATTCATTCTTTCTAAGAGCTCAGTGGTCTCCCTTACCATAAACTGTCCTCTGTGGTGGTTAAAGTATAAAATCTGATCTGATGAGATACATTCTACCAACCCATCCCAACCTGTAGTAAGACCCACCAGTTACCTTTTCACAGTTTCCTCCTTACATTAGCTAAAATCCACCACAGTGCCCTCTAGGCTGCCCTTCTAGTGGTAAAAACTCAGAGAAATGCACATGCAGTCTGATTTGAAACATTTCAAATGATACAGTCAAACATGAGCCCATCCTCAGTAAATGGTTCTTATAGTCACTCTATGTGCAATGATTTGCTTTCATTCTGTTCTGTTTCATTCTATCTTATTTGTTTGTTTTTTATGTATAATTGGTTGATTATATTTGGCAATTTTCTAACAAAATATATTAAATGGTATATTAACTGCCTGTAACTAAAGATATAAATACATTTTACTGTGAATTCTATATAAACCATTCCTTTAATTGAATAAGTGTTCTGTTGCATTATCCTTTGAATAAAATAAATAAATAAATGGCTTCTCCTGGAGGAGTAAGAAAAATAGTTCTGTCAGATGCATATAAGTAAATAAAGCTTTAATGAAGTCATGAATGTTTAACTTTCAGTCATGCTTCACTTCCACTGGCTGTTACTGTCTAACCAGAGGCTGTTTGACCGTACGTTGCTGTGTCTGGAACAGGATGTGGGCAGCCACCGGTGGGACCAATCACAGAGTGTTGGAACAAATGCAATACATGCAACCTGGCCTCACGTGCTTCAAAAGTTATCTTAAACCCTGTAGGGGTGTAATTTTCTGTACTCTGTAGTGTACATCATGTGCCTGCATGCATTCCTCGGAACAAGAACAAGACTATAACATCCAGTCAGTGCCAAGGACTAATAAAACTGAATAGATGTAATTCAGGCCGTTATTTATCATTATTTAATCCACATGAATAAAGAGTTCACGCCTAAAAGGCTGATATCAAGTGATGGGAGTTTGTTCAGGCTCATGCAGCTCACACACAGTAAAAAAGCAAGGCATTCCCAATTACATGCACACAGCAATTCTTGTTAACAAATGCAGAATTCTAAATTATGCCCCAAATTCATGCACGGATATTTGCTATTCGGGGGGAGACACCCAAAACATGAATTCCTCCTGTAACTGACAGAAATGGGCAACATTTCCACAGAGATGGAATTGCTGCAGTAGAAGGAGTGATCCCTGATTACCCGAGATGAGTTTTTCCTCGGCATGTTTGGTTGTGCTACAATTGTTCCATTCAGCCTTGAGTGGTAAACTGAGTGAATGCAGGTCGGATTTTTCCCTCACTCTGAAAAAAAATAAATTCAAAGTATCCTCAAACCAGCTTCTTGTGAATTGTCAATGTGGTTGGATGGGTGCAGGTATAGAAATCACCAGAGTGGTGCAAGGCATCTCATTTTAGCTTGTACAAACATCTGACACCACTGTGTGCTTGAGATCAGCTCTCGTCTTATTACTCAGTGTTCCCAAACACCGTGGCAGCGTTGAGTCAGCTACCATCTTCTGTTCACTTAAGACAGACCTGGGAGACCTTTATTACTCACCTCTTGGTGGAACAGTGTCTGCAGGCAATCAAATGGCTGGGAGATTGGACTGTTTGACAGCTGCTTCGAGGTGGCTGACATTACATTTCTGAGATGTAGCGGTCATTTTTGTGCAATGAAAAATATGTTTACGCGCACCATTGTTTCCGCAAAGGTTATGCAATTTTGATTTCATCATACAACACAAGGAAAGCAAGTAGGATTAAATACTAATGCTCCACTAAGCAGACATCTAGTTGGCCAATTGATGATTCACTGGGTAGCTGTGGATCCCTCCTGGTTAATCACAATATAAAGGTTGATTCCAATTAATTCCAATGCCCCAAATTCTTTCATGTGGTAATGGAACAATAATTGACAACAGGTGGATTTATACATTATGCCAGGTGATGATTGCTCACTAGTGACTAGAAACCCAGGTCCTGACACCCCCAAACAAGCAATAAAAACATGGTAGCTCTTTTAAATTTTCCATGTTAACAATAAATTCTAACATTTGCTTCTGGGTTTTGGGTTTGACTATGTGAAGGCATGACATGAGCAAAGCACTTAAGAGCCATATTTACCTTCTCATTTTTATTCCCCCATCACACCAGGTATAAATATCTCACTTGGTCTCTCACATGTTTAGTTGTAGAAAAATGCCGGTCTCGACATTTTTATTCACGTTCCATTATATCATCCTCAATTTCATGTAAGATTCCAAGAATCAGATTTGCGCAATAAGCTGTACTGTGATGAAGCATATGTGTCTTCTTCCATTGATTTTACAAAATTGTAACTTTATAATTTGCATTTGGGAAAGTTTAAAGTGGCTGGACAATTTTAGTGCAGATCCGTTGATTTTACATTAACTGTTGTGATCATGAAATCACCAATTTCCAAATAAGCGGCATGAGAAACATTAACCAGAGGTTTCATTGTCAGAATAAATAGGATGGGACAGACCACGCCTAAAGCTGTTGCTTTGTTTACCAGAGAACTTTGCATGCTGCACAGAGGACTGCTGATTGTCTAAACGCCAACTGTTTTTCTGCCATGTGCCAGTTGCAACACGTGTGCCTTGTGTTGCTGACCAACGAGTAGGAGACGCTTACTCAACCACCATCATAACTGGTCAAATATACTTCCGACATTTGTGTTCGATGACGCATGTAATGAAAACCCAGCTCTGATATTAGTATGCTTTATAGTGCTGTTGTTTTTTTGGGGGGGTTAGAAATATGACATCACAACCAAGCAGAGCACTGCTTTCCCTGCTGTTTTCCCCACCAGATTACAGTCCACTCTCTTGCCAAGAGGTTTCTCAATTGTGATGTTTCAAGAGAAAGAGAATTTCAGCAGTACCGCTGCTATGTCCTGTCCCTCCGTTACCGTGCGGTACACTCTGTTCTCACCAGCACTGCAACACTGGTCCTGCTCTGGTGCTCTGACGCTTGTACTGATATTGACGCTCGTGTCCCGTGATAATGATAAATGCACGGTCCACATTAACAACAATTACTCGATTACTGTAATTCTACACACAAGAAATACATCAGGTTGTTTTCCTTGCAGCAAATGTTGTCCTTCACCGATGCCATGATTCACCTTATTTTCGCCTCATTTCCAATTATGTCATTTAATTATGAATGCTAAAAAGAGCTGATTGGCAGTGGGGGACTGTGAGAGTACAGGGACGCGTGTCCCTGACTCATTGCGCATGCAGGGGAGTGCAGGATGTTTCTCAGAACAGAGGCTGCAGGATTATCGCCGATAGTAAGAAGCAGTTCTCTCATGGTGAAGGTGAAGAGAAAAATCAGTACTGGATATTGTGTTTGTGTTTGGTCTCAGGGGAAATGGTGGAAGTGTGGGCAAACAACAAGTAACAACAGAACCACAGAATCAGCCGTACCCCAAAAAAGCTGTGAAATTTTATCAGGTGTAAGCTGTAATTACTAGAATTGTATACAAAATTGCAATGATTTCCATAGATGCAATGTGTGCTTATACGGTCTGCTACAACTGGAATATTAATCCATCCAACCAAGCAACCCCTTTGAATAAATGCACCAAAAGCAAGAATTTAGGCCTCAGTTCTTATCTATATATTTATTGACATCATTTCCCCTAAAAAAAAGTTGCAAAACACATAAGTGTTTGTGTCTCACCAGAATGTCAACAACAGATCAATAAATGTGTGTTTGTGTGTTGGAGAAATGTGTGTGTGTGTGTTTGTGTGTGTGCGTGTGTTGGGGGGGTCTCTGGCACTGATAGAGGTTGTAGGATTGATTTGGGATCTATTATCATTGTGTTATCCTAAAGGAGGTAAAGACTGGACTTTGGAAGGATATTAACTCAAACTTTGCACAGTAAGAGATCAGAGACTAAACTAAATCCCACTTAAGGGAATTGTTCCAAACAAAAGCAATGATGCAACAGTCAGATTTTTGGATAACTGGAATTATTTAACAAAAAGTATTGTAATTAAGCTATGTCTTTAGCCATTTCAAATGTTACCAACAATTGAGCAATTACTGGGGGGTCAGTTGTGCTTATGAACTACTGTTGGACGTAAGTGACTGCTGAAGAGATGCTAACTCACATCACTTAATTTAATGGCAGGGAACTTTGTTGATAATGTAGGAATGAATGAATCCATTTCTTTGTTCTCTTGTATGAACTCACTGATCAGTCTGGATCCCAGTAACATTTCTGTAATTGCTTAAGTGAAACTTATTATTCGTTTTGCAAACAAGGTCATTCAATCATGGGATGTTGCCCAATTTTTTCCAGACACAAACAGAATGTGAAGCAGCTCCTGTGTGTTTATTTCAAAGTTAGTGTGATATTATTTGTTTGTTCCATACAAAAAAAGAGACAAAACACCGCAACAATCCTTTTTCGGCAAACTTTTAATTGGGTTGTTTTGCAAAACTGACACGGACAATAAATATACATTCACAATAAAAATGTTCAGATTGCGACAAAACATTCAGGTGTACATAGCCGATAGAAAATGTAAACAACAATCGTTTATGCGCAAAGTCTGCACCTCCTGAGCTAAAATAGGTCCTGTCCTTCGCCCATGTGGTGTCTGTAAAAGGCGTGACGTCGAACACATTTTACGTATCGATGCGCGAGTCTCACAAGGTAAGAAGCCACGTCACACACTGGGCTCTGATTTACATCAAAAGCTAACATTCTCACACGTGTCGTAAAAAAAAAAAAAAAGTCGTACCATATAATTTCTTTTGTTGTTTAGAGAGGACTCGTTTGTCCACTCAGTGTCTTTGGAGCAGGCGCTGCGCCAGTGCGTGCACGTCGGCGCCTCCGGCGGCTCCAAAACTGTGAGCGCATCCAGTCGCACAGGTCACTTCTCGTATCGGGAGACTTCATCTCCAGAAAAACACCACAGTTCGATTAACTGATCACACACCTCTCTTTGTCTTTGCCCTGGCCGCCTCCTATCGCCTTCTCCTTGATGTACATGAGGTCGCTGTGTACGCTCGGTCTCCGTGCGCACGGCGTAACCACGCCGTAAGCTTCCCCGATGTCCTTCATCTTTTTGTTTTTTAGGGACTTTCTCTTCAACATGTCGCAGTACTGCACGGAAACCTTCCTATGGAGGTCGGGGCTCATCTCGTTCGGCAGCTTGGCCAGGGTGAACAGAGTCCGAAACATCGTATCGACGTTCTCGTTGCGCTTGGCGGAGATCTCGAAGTACGCGCACTTCTCGTCTCCAGCCACGAGCTGGTCGATCTCCTCCTGTTGCACCTCTCGGTGGAACTCTCTGTCGCCTTTGTTCCCGCAGATCACAAGAGGAACGTCAATGTTCTCTTTGATCTTGTTTTTTAGGCACGACTTGGTCTCGAAGATCTGGCGCTTGAGCCGTTGCACCTCCTGAAAGGAGTCTCGGTTGTCCAGACTGAAGACGAGGATGAAGACATCGCCTGTAGGGAAGGAGCAGATGTTTTGCTTAGTTTTTAGCGCGTGAGGAAAGTTGTGTTTAATGACCTTGTTAGATCTTTGAAATAAACATGCACACGCGTTCACGTACCTGTCAGGATGGACAATCTCCTCATGGCGGGGAACGGGTGGTTCCCTGATGTATCCAGTATGTCCAGTTGGTAAACGTCCCCCTTTATGCTGTACAGTTTCCTATGAAAATCCTCGATGGTCGGCGTGTACTGCTCGTCGAACCTCCCGTTCAAGAACCGGGACACGATTGCCGTTTTCCCGACTTTGGTGGATCCCAGAATCACCATCCTGTAACAGTTCTTCGCTGGGATGGCGAAGTCGCTCTCGGACGGCGACATTTTCTTAATCATGCTTGGTTTCGTGGGGACTGACTGGGTGAGAGTGCGTAAAAAGGCACCGGAGCTGCCTTCGCCCTTGTTGAGATGAGGCTGTTTTATTCTTTCTCAGGATCGTGTTTGTGACTTGAGCGCAGAGTGGAGGCGGGTATTTAAGCGCGTCGGACCTTCCCCCTCCCCCCCCCCCCCGCTGCCTCCGTCACAGCTCAGCGTGTTCCATCGAACGCCAGGAAAAGCGGTCCAGGCTCTCAGCAGTGCGTCAGTCAGTATCTTTTAGCATATATATATATATAATAACAGTAATAAACAGAGCCCCCCCGCCGCCGCCGCCAAAAAAAAAAAAATCATGAATGTGATGCAACAGCAACACAACTTCCACTGAAGTTAATAATAAACAGCACTTCCTGCGTTTAACCTGGTTTGGTAAACCATAATGCAGGATGAACTTTGTATATTTTTCAGCCCTCATCGGAAGTGATTTCTTCAGACCGAGCTAATATTTTGCTCGAATCCTATTCTGCCCACCCCAAATCATTATAGTAGCCCGTAAAATATTACATTTCATTCTGATCGAATGGTCAATTTTAAACTTCACAGGACAGGCAGAGACAGAGATGAGGAGGGTTTTGCACACATCCAGGATATTTTCATAGCTGTTTTTCAGCCACAATTGAAAAACATATTCAGCCGTGGTTACATTTTAAATTGATCGTTTTCTATAATAAATAAATCCGGAACCAGCTGCGGTCAAAAACGAATCAAAAGAGGGCGCCCAAGTGCGCTTCTGACGATGTAAACTGGCCCGATTTTCCCATGGAAGCTCGGCAGAAATTATGAATGTGCGTGTGCGAGAGAGAGAGAGAGAGAGAGAGAGAGAGAGAGAGAGAGAGAGAGAGAGAGAAACGTCTGCTTGTTTAGCACGCTGTCTGCAACACGTTTTTTTCAAATCACTGTTGAAATCTGCAGAAAAAAGAGGGCTGATACTGCCATTTACGGTCTACAGCAGTCTTTTATATCTACTAACAACAGACTGTCAATCAGCTGAGTTACTGTAAAGTAAGTGGAACGTTTTGTTGGTTTGCACGATGTCCTAGCTGATATGTGTGGTCCACAGTGACACACAAGCTGTAACCAACTATTTTTTGATTAATGTGAAAATGATAACTGAAGGACATTTTACACATATTTTGAGCTTTTAATTGTTCTTCCAATTTGGACTAGAAAAACAAGGTGACAAAAGATGTCCAATGTCAAAGAGGGGACAGAAAATGTGTCACTAAAGAAAGTTTTATTATTTAACTGCCTCTCTCTCATACAGATAAGACTTGATCAGTGACATTTACTATTACACTCAATCATCATTATATCTGCTTTAATTCTATATTTTCAAAACAACCATACTAGTACAACAATGTTCTCCAGGGTCAATTCAGGGTGAGTAACACAGAGACAAAGACCTTGACGTTCGCCTTCTCTACATCGCCCAAATATTTATGTATATAACCATTCATATAACCACACTTTCTTCTGCAACACACTTAACTATTTCCTGTCAGACTTCATATACTACAGTATAGACCGCTTCCCACTTAAGCATTTTGGTTTCATTTAGGCCACTTTAACATTGTACTGTTGGCTTATTGTCATGAATCTATCATGAATGTATGTATGAATCTTTTGCTTGTCTTCAGGGGCCCCTTGCTGACCTAGCAGACTTTCTTGGACACCAAGTTCTCCCTTACCTGCTCAGATTGGAATTTTTTTTAAATTATTTGGAACTAAAATAGAATGACATGGATGTGAAGCAATTCAGACTCGCTACGGTTGCTGGTCGTCTACATAAAGCATGTGACATAGAGGTCTGATCAAGCATCGTCATCATTGAACTCCTGTCTGAGAAAGCGTCAGACGTGGCGTGATGGAGAGGCTGTAAGCTATTTTATGAGGTCACACTTCAGATGTAACAGCACACAACAACAACAGTGGAGGGATTCATTAAGATTTTGTTGTGCGGATCAACTGAAGGTTAATGAAATAAAACCAACACTAAACTCGCAAATGACGTCTGAAATCATCCGTTTGAGAAGCGATGCAGTGAGTCACCATGTCGCCCGAACTCACTCAGATGTCATCGACACCGAGCTTATGTCGCAGATGGTGTAAAACATCCCATGCAAATACTTACATCCCGATGCCCCATATTAGTTCAACAATTACAACCTGTTCCTAGTTGTGTGATTAAAGAAAAATGACTTCAATATAAAACAGAAATAAGCCACAGCGTGTTTATCAATATGTGGACTGTAATATTATCATGACCTTTAATTTACAATGTTTTCTTTCAACATCTTGTTGAAACGAACCACAATATGACTAGTCCTCTGGCAGTGGGCGTGTAGGATCAAACAGTAGCTGTCTGTCTGACTAGAGAAACCTCAGCCAATTTTTACCACAAACTGATGCTGAGGTCATTTAAGGCTTAACTCTTTAATCACTGCACACACACACACACACACACACATACATGCATACACACACACATATAGTTTTCATTCAAACTTGGCAAAGTTGCATATATATATATGTGTGTGTGTGTTTGTGTGTGTGTACACATGCACCTTTGCCAAGATTGAATTAAAACTGGCCAATTTTTCCATCTTGCCCCTTCTAATTTAGCATTTATTGCAATACTTCCTTGGGATTTAAGACAAATCGCAGAATTTGAGTTTATAAATACAGATTTCAACATGTTCAATCAGAATTAAAATGGGATGTTATATTTTTCAAAGATGTTTAGATTTGTGATACGTGGTTTCATGCTTCTGTAACAGTAAAACAGTTTTGGGTCACCTTCACTGACCGAGCCTGGTTTGAGAATGCTCAGGAACGAGGATGTCTGGCCTGACACATCACAACTGCTCTGAACCAAACCGAAGTCAGTGAAGCCCAGGTTGTGAGAACAGCCATCTTGTACTTGTTGCATCATCTGGGACCAATCAGAATGGTAGAAATGAGGAAACAAAGCGCTCCTGATGTAAGGCCACACCAGAGTTAGTACTGATTTAATGTAAACTGATAAGAACTGGACACCAGTCTGATAAGCACTACTGGAAATGACTGCAACCATGTGTCAAGGTGGAGCTTATGTGCGACACTGCAGCTGATTACTTAACGTGCGCTCTTCAGGACAAGCTCTGCATCTGCTCCATTACTGTTAAATATATAAATAATACATTTTAAAAGCCTGTTGGTTTGTGTGTTGCATTTTGCTTAACGATCCCTGTAAGTCACCCTCCGCGCACGAAGTGGAGGGGTGGGGTGTGGGTGTGTGTGTGTGTGCGTGCGTGTGTGTAGTAGTAAAGAAGAGGCATTATGTGAAAACAGCACTCGTGTTTGATTGTGTGACTTATAAACACACTCTGAGGAAGGAATGATGCTTTGTCGCGGAACAGTGGAAAAACAAACACAACCTGGGATCATAAATGAACTGGTGTGAACATGGAATCTCTATGGGGCACAAAAATACTTTTTTTTTACATTAGAAGTACATTAAATAAGTACAAATAATATATTCATGATGCAAAAGAGTTACAATCCTACACTCGGGCTGAAAAAAAAAATTGTCTTATTTTTGTTTACCGTATAGAGTAACGTACATGCACTACTGCCCCCTGTTGGCCTAGAGAGTTATGTCCCAATGTACATACCAACCATACCACACTAATTTGTCTCTGATTTATAAACAAGAGGTGGTGCGTTTTATACTTTTTTTCATGCTTTTCTCACTTCTCTTTAACTTTAAAAATTCAGCAATTGCAATCGCTCTTAAGATGTTCCTAGATGAAGATCCAAAATATACCGAATATATACATTTTTTTAAAAATAGAATGAAAAAACAGCAAATGTGGTTCTTCCTGTGGTCTGTTGGCAACCTTGGACTCACTCTTTGGTTCCACTTGCAGTGGCTCGCTACCTCATGGCGTCATATCGGATGATGCAATCTTGGCTGATGTGCAGTGATGTCACAAGTCATGCATGTACAAGAAAACAGCTTTTAAATAGCAGCGCCATCAAGGGTTAGCTGGATTTGTTACCTACACAAAGGTTATACAGTATGACAGTCGGCATTCAGTTTGCCTGTTCGCAAAATAGGTCAAATGTTCAGAAATGGATATTAATACAATTTTTAGGAAATGCTGATTAAGGAGAGCTGATTACGTTTTGGTGACGTTCCAGATTGCTGATTGATCAAAACCATTGCTTTGATCATAAAACAAAGAAACTTAATGTTTATGTTGCGTTACCTTGTTACATATGAGGTTACAAAGATAGCGAAGTCATAACTGAACGTCTGGTTAACTCTTCTGCAGTTGAACCTGTTTGTGAACTCACCAGAGACAGAACTCATTAGTAAACATAATTAGTTAATGTAGCTACTGTGTGGAACAATGTGACACATCACTGTGGGACTGGGCACTGCTCATCAAAAACATGAAGGCAGCCCACCACATCCCCCTACGCATCTGCCTATAAGTGGCACATGTGCTTAATTGCTGCATTAAGAGGACCATTTCCATGTTTTGATCTTCCCAGTCACAAAGAGAGCAAATACCAGAATGCAAAATGCTGCCTTACTATTATATTAAGTAAAAAAATATCCCATTAGCAGTTCATTCTAAGAGCTGAACCAACCGTCTAGGGTACAGCTAGCCATTAAAGGCTCAGCTGTGGCTGCTGATATTTGAAAAGGTCCATGTTTATGACTGAATCAGCGTGCCACTTTAAAACATGTCCACAGAGGTCTGAAGAGTCAATACTTTAGCTGGAAGCAAGAAGCTCAATAATTACAATTAGACAGGACTGGGATTTTTTTTATTTCTATTATTTTGTGTTTTTGGAAAAAAAAGACCCATCTTGACACCTCTAAAATGAACAGGTTTAATAAAACACAACAACATATAAACACACAAACACACACACTCCCTGTTCCTGACTCTGCAGTACACACTGATAATAAACATCACAGTAAACACTCAATTAGCTGTTTGAACGGTAAAACAAGCTAAATGACTATGGATTTATCACAATTGGGATTTGCCATTATAAAGTGTGTGAGTGCGCGTCTCCACTCACTCTCTCTCCGTCCCATCTTTTGTTTCTCATCAGTGTGGTATCAACTTTGCATCAAGATCGCAGCTGTCCACACAACACACAGAGCCATTAAGTATTCCACCTGTTCTTAAGTCTTTTTCCTCCTGACAGGATGGGAATCCTCAGTCAAAGGAAGGGCAGGAAGTGCCCAGGATGGAAGCGATTATTCATGCTTGCGCCTCTGACTCCTCTCCCGATAGATCTGTGCGGTGAATGGTCTGTAAATACAGCAGAGCAAACACAGAATGGGACAGTAAACCAGAGACAAGAATGCTGTACCACTCTGTGCCAGGACTGCCTGTGTGTTTAACCGTGAGAGAAGCATGTGTGAATGATACCGCCGCGCCTTGTTTCTCCACTCCGATGCACATGAATGCACATACACACCTCAGACTATTAACACTCATTATCAAACAGAGCTCCTGTGCAACTAAACAGCAGTTTAACTCCTTAATTGGTGCGTTTTTCTCAATGGAAGAAAATTCAACATTGATCTCAACGTGTTACCATGTGACTACAGCACCTGACAACAGGCTGGTATATGAGATAATAAGCTGACATCATCTGTGACTGAACTCAGTGTGGTTTCTGCATCAAAAACATTCCGCTCTCCCTGTGGGGTCATATCCGACCATCTCACCTTGCCATCGTTGCATTTTAACCAAACATAAATCCAGAACTGGTGGATAACAATATTGTGTGTGGTGAATGCTAACATCACAACACATCATTTTAAAGCACCTTTAATTCTTTTTTTTTTAATGTATTGTGGGCTTTTGTAAACCCTCGAGGTCTGGAATTGGTTTGACTATTAACCAGCGCTTAATCATTAGAAGTTATCCTGAATTTTCCTTATTTGAAACCTCTAAAATGCTTAAATACAAAGACATACGTCACAGATGAGGTATTGTAAACATCACTTACCCTTCAAATTGTATGGCTACTTTATAGGCTGCTGCCACTGTGGCAGTCAGGATGAGGCCAACAGGACTGGCACCACTGAAGACGGGGGAGAGAAAAAGAACAACAGATGGAGATGGTTGTGCATGAGAAAAATCACTGTTTCATCCATCGTGAGGATATTCATTCTGGTTAAAAACAAATGTGTTGTGGTGTTCTGTGACATGAAATATGAAGACTAAGCGGCACACTGACCTACTTACAGTTGGTCAGAAGGGACGCGGTGACACAGATCTATTTAATCAAAGGATATCTTAGGTGTGGGACCTCACGCAGAAACATAGCAGTGCATTTAAGAAGACTAGAATGACTACAAGCTTAATTTTTATTGTATGAATTGAAGCACTTCATTGTCCATGTAGTTGCTTTGAACGTTAAAGAACAATAAAGAGTCGTGTTGCTGAAAAGCACTAGCAGATTTTTAGACCAACTCTTTTAGGGTAAATCTGTTATATTATGAGACACGAACTTCCTCAGAACCATCACATTTCAGTGATACAGATTTGTTCCTGCCTATCAGCCTGCTGGCCACGCCCACCTGGTCAGTCGATTCAATTTCCCTACGGGGATGAATAAAGTACATCTTGAATCTTGACTTAACTCACCTGTGCACACTGCAGCCTCTCATCCATTAAGATAGATCTGGAAGCACCCCTGATTTTCAAGCAAAAAAGCCTGCTGACCAAACCACGGTACTGCAAAGATGGCATCGGTCATGTGCTTCCAATGGGTCCAAAAGACTTTTTTCCTTAGCCCAACATTGTGAAAGATATCGATCATTCAGCGAATCAACTGTTTGTTGCTTCACAAATGTGCTAGTGATGGCTTTTAAATTACCCTTGCGTAAATCATTGTGTCCCCTTCCCCACTGTGTATTATTTTTGCCATTGTGAATGCAACTGGGCTGAGCCTGCCTAACTGCACATTAATTTGTGTGATTAGAAGCTTAATTATTAACATTTCATTTTCCCATATTAATGAACATAAGCAAATGGCCTTAGGTTAATATAGTCACTGTTAAGACTTGAGTAATGTCAAAAAGATAATCACAGCTTTGGTGTAAACGCCTCAATACCTCAACAAGGGAACACTCATTTTCATAAAAGATTTCTTAACTGTCGCAGTGTAAACTACTAACTATAAACTGATTTTAATTCATCATTAGAGCTATTCCACAGTTTAACACCTCTAACAGAAACACATTGCTGTTTGATATTTGTTCTTGCTTTGTTAATAATTCATTTACCCACTGCCCTCACAATCAGTCCATTAAATAGCTCAGAAGGTGAAGCTACGACCACGGAAACTGCCAAATGAGCCCAGGAGAGCCTGAGCAATAGTTTGGTGATCTTTTTGTAAACATTACTGCAAACCCTCGGCCCATATGGGGCAATGGAGCAGGCACAGTAGCATTTCGCTCAGCCCTGGAAGTCAAGCATTGTTTTGCTTCATGCACTTCTGAGCAACTTTTATAGAAATTAACAAAGGCTCCACCCCAACACGGTATCCAGTTCTCTTATTAGATACGATTCTCCTGCTTCATCTCTAGTAATCATCTCAGCCTTCTCAGCTTCAACTTTTATGTTTGCCAATTTTTGACTGATGGCGTGGTTATGCTCTTCCTGCTGCCGGCTTCTCCTCAGATTGCCTGTGCTGTTGTCTTTTGGTACTGAACCCCTGCCTGTCTTGACCTAGCTGTCTGCCACTGTGTTTTTGAACTTTTTGTCTGCCAGACATTTAGAAATTGTTTGAACACTCTCCATTGGCGCTGATTTTTTTGTGCTGCATTGGGGTACATATACACTCCCCATTAAAAGAATATACCCAAACCTCATTTTCCAAAATGATTAAAAATGCTGTGCTTTAGTTGGGCTTATTTGAAGTTTCTGAGCCAAAGCACTGCCCTAAATCTTCAGTCAGATAGGTGAGGTGTTATGGGGAAACTTTTACTGACATCTCTGCAGCTTTGGCCCTCTATGTGAAAGAAAATGACACTCTTATATTCAAGGTAGTTTTCTCTGTCAACTGGACTGGGTTTCTTCTCTTGAAGACGTTTCGCCTTCTATCCAGAAGGCTTCTTCAGTTCTGAAATCGCTGGTGAGAGAGCTTGAGAATATATAGCCCCTGGACCATTTGCATGCTAATGATCTGGGTGGTCACCTGAGAGTCGTTAGCATGCAAATGGTCCAGGGGCTATATATTCTCAAGCTCTCTCACCAGCGATTTCAGAACTGAAGAAGCCTTCTGGATAGAAGGCGAAACGTCTTCAAGAGAAGAAACCCAGTCCAGTTGACAGAGAAAACTACCTTGGATACAATGACCTGGATGACTGAGAATTTACACAGACACACTCTTATATTCTTCCCTCATTCTTGTAGCTCTCCATCCTTCTACAGAACACCAAAATTTTCAGCAGATCTTTTGTTGTTCAGTTAAGATTGTATTATATTAGCTTAATAGTATTCACTCTTGTTGGCCTCAGTCAACGTGATCCAAAAATTGGGACAGTGTGACTCACGAGTACTTTATGTGATACTTCTGTTTATCAACGACCCAAATGAAAATGGCCAAGACCATCAACTGAGCTGATAAATGCCAAATTGCAATAAATGATCTCAGATCGTATCCTTATGTGACCTAATTGGGTTTTCCAATTGGCATAATCTGAAGGTTTAAACGGTTTTGTAATAATAAAAAAGATGAGGGCAGGCATACTACCTGCTCGGTGGAACACTACCTGACCCTGCACATCTGCGCACACACACACACACCACTGTTGTTGAGAGATGGATTCTTGAGTTCAAGTCAGTCCTGAGAGAGATTGGAGTCCGAGTCTGAGGATGCCTTCATACTCTCACAATGCTCAGTTACACCCTTAAAAAATACAATTAGGTGACCTTTTGTTCAGACAGCACCAATGAAAAATGGACATGTCCTTGAGAAAATGGGAAGGAATGACCAAAATGATACATCTGCAAGTTGTATGCATCCGTTTCTTTTGAATAATGGCAATGAACATTTGGTATTGGACATCAGCAGTGCAACTGTGGCTAGAATGTTAATATAACCTGACAGTGTTCAGGTCAGAGTGAGTGGGATAAAGATTTCAATACTCAGTGGGTCAAGAGCAAAACTCAATCTTGTATACTAAATGCCTGGAATAAAAACACATATACAAACACTTCTTTTAATGAGGAACTCAGGTCAATTTTTTCAGCTTCTTGAATAAAGGATGCTGTCACCCAACAAGTGCAATGGATACGTAGAGCAAAGTAGAACAAATTATTACTGACCTAGTTTTGAGGAAATGGACCACAATCTAATTCTCTTCAACAAAACGCCAACTGCAGTTTTGCATTTAGAAATACAATATATTCCTGTGTTAATACAATAATAAAGATCAGCTGAATTGTGTCATTTGTCACCAATGTGACACCACTGCTCGAGAATCCATACAGAAGCACACTTATACATCACTTTAATATAGGTTAGACCAGCCATGTTTAATTTCCGGAGCATGACGGATAACGGATCAAACTATTCATTGAAAATAAAAGTAAACAGAGCATTTCTTTTTGAGAATAAGCAACAGCAAAACATGTTGGTGCAGCTGTGTCTGCTGTCAAATACTAATGAAATAAAAGGGCAAAAACATATTATAAATAAAAGTAAAATGCTTGGACTCACCAACATGGCTCTTCTCCACACTGCTTTCTTTTGAAAATAAAATCCATCCTACTTTCTTTGTTTATTTATCTTTCAGTTGTATCATTAATCCATTTTCTGTGGACATGGAGGCGGAAAGCTGTGTCTGTCCAGTTGTGTTATTTGGCACAAGATTTAATATACTTTAGTGATTTTCACCATTATAACACTGTTTTCAGAGAAACATCTGCCAACGTTGTGGAAATTACAATGTGTTTCAATGCAGAATTCTTTCATTCATTTAATTTGTTTAATGATATTTACTTTATTTTGCACTTGGTATGATATCTATCAATTAAAACACATAAATTAGTTCACACAAATGAGAAGGACTATGAACAATCTCTGGATAACTTTACCAATATTACCCCTGATTCAGAGGATAAATTAACGAATGAATTAATTCTCTGTCAAACCTGCCGTGAAACACTAATCACTCCTATTTTAAGAACCGAACCTTAAAGACCAGAGTTTGCCATCACTTTGTTCTTCCACGGTCCATAAACCCACATCTAATTTAGAGAGCACCCACATCCACATACATTGTAAAGGTATTGTCCATATTATTTGAAACCATGCTGTGCATTTTTTTCATTCATTTACGACTGGACAAAGTAAATTGCAGTTCATAGCTACACTCATTAACATTATCATGGCTAAATAATTGTAAAAAAAAATAAAAAATACAGAGCCTTAAGGAAATACCCACGACTATAAGGCACACCTAAAACAATGAGATTTTCTCAGAAATCGACGGTGCGCCTTATAATATGGTGCACCTTGTGTGTGGACTGAGTTCCAAAATCTGCTGTGTTCCTTTGGTGGGTGCACTACGGTAAATGCTCCGCCCATCGATTAATGGCACACCTATGTGTAAGGACCCCTTAAAATGGCGCCGGTCAAGCGACACGCGTATGAGGTTTACTTTAAACTGCAGGCCATCGAATATGCGGCTGAAAATGGCAATCGAGCAGCTGCAAGACATTTTAATGTAAATGAGTCCATGGTCAGAAAGTGGAGAAAACAAGAAAGTGAACTGCGCCAAGTGAGGAAGACGAAGCTGAGTTTCCGCAGGAACAAAGCAAGGTGGCCCAAGCTGGAAGACCGAGTGGAACAGTTGGTTGGTTTTGATGGTTTTGTTGCGGAAGAATGAATATTTTGTTCAATAAATGTGTCGAAACTCACCGTTTTACTTCCGTTGTCATTTTTTACTGTATGTTTTAGCATTCGCCTAATAATACGGTGCGCCTTATGTATGTTTTAAATACAGATATAGCACCCATAACTGAGACTGCGCCTTTTATTACAGTGCACGTTATGGTCGTGAAAATACGGTAATCAAACTGTGATATACAACACGGGAATCAGCACAGACACGTGTATATAATATTTCTTGAAGAGAACAGACCATGGACAATAATTTACTTTACATATTTTCCAAAAAGAAAATATGAGAGTATGCTTAGACTGGAACAGAAGGTCTTTCTGGCCCTGATGGCCGATCACTGGTTGTCAGTTTGAAATGAAAAGTCTTGATATATATGGAAGGCATGAAATGGAAAAACATAGAAACCTCAAATTTTGCTATGACCCCTTTTTTAGAGTGGGGGCTGATAATAGATGCCATGAATCACAGAAAAGGATGATATCACGCAGCCTTTTACCTTTAGAGTTACTTATAGCAGTGACATGAGTCCAGCTCGTGATCAGGCGCTGTGTTAGCAGATCTGCTAAGGTGCCACAGCTAGTTTATTTTCCAGGTCGCACAGAGTGGCCTAAGTGCTCTCCTGCATGGGAGAGGATATGAAGCACAGTCAGGGAGCTTGTGTGTGTGTGTGTGTGTGTGTGTGTGTGTGTGTGTGTGTGTGTGTGTGAGATGCTCTCCTCTTCTTGCTCAGCAGAAGCTAAGCTGAGTTTCTTCCTTATCAATGCAGAATAAGTAATAGCCATAAAAATGCATTTAAATATCAGATAATGAAAAAATGAGAACACATGTTTGATAAATAAACACAAACAAAATTCGAATAACATCAAAAGAATTGATGTTAGCAGAAATGAACAAATTGAAACACATCCATGTTCTCTCCAGAAATGATCTTACCCTTAATTTTCAGTTTAATTATAAAAGACGATCCATTTGTGTGTTTTCCAATACGAAAGGTGAAGGAAAAATTACTACGTCTCCCAATAAAGTACACAGGATAAATGGATACTAACACAGTACACTGACAGTGAATTTACTAGATGCATATTGTGAACCTAAAGTATAAAAACACAGAGTGGAAGTAGAACCATAATCAGAGAGACAGAGTGGAGAATGAAGATGGGTTGTTCTTTGGTTTTATCGCTCTAAGCATGAATACAAAGCTGGGAAGTAATAACACTGAAAAACAGCATGAACGACTGGGCAAAATTACCCACGGCAAAGAAACTGTAGAGGTCGGGAATGGAGTCTATGTAATAAGTGTGAATATGAATAAGGATGATAAAATAGCTTTTATCATCGGCTGTCTCACCAACCCTGAAACTCTTGCCTGGCAACCATATAAACTGGGTTTCAACAGATGTGGTCACAGTTGTCATAGAGACAAGGCAGAAACAAAAACCCATCTCATTTGAAAATGATTTACAACTTGGAAAACCAGACCTCCATTATGAATTCACTTATTATTTGTGCTTTCTCTGATGACATACAATTTATTTCGAGCTATTTGATGAGCAACAGCACTTTGCCAGGCAGGTGAATTAGTTTTCCCCTCTTCAATGTATGTGCAATCATGTGTCAACAACTCCTCAAAAAAAGGTTTGAGATGAAACAAATAGTTAATTATGCAGATAACGATAACTCATACTTACATGAGTGCCAGGCCGAGGTAGTTGGCAGTGCTGCCCCAGTACATTGGGTTCTCCATGATGTTGAAGGGAAAGACCGTCACTTTCTCATCCAACAAGATGCCAAAATAATCACCTGGGAAACACAGACATGACGAGCACTAAACTGTAAACATAGAATACTATAATAATAAAATAGACACTTTAAAAAAAACAAAAAACATGCTAATGTCTCACTTTAATGTGGACCAGACAGATTGTGGCTCGCTTGTTGCTGCAGAATCATTCCTCACACGTTTGTGACAAATAACAGACTGATCTAATGCGCTGCCAAATAACAAGACTTTGGCAACCAGCAATCTCGCTCTGCCAGTCGGCTTCTCTGTCACCTGGCAAACATCGGCGTCAAAAATGTCACTTTTGAGTGGAACCCAAAAAGTAAAAGAATGGCGCACGTGCCGTGAAACAATGTATGTTGTTTTTGTTGATTTATCACAGATGCAAACAGATCAATTCTGCAGATGTCCCCATTAAATCCCATCCTAATCAAATGGCATAATGTGTTTGTTGTGAGAGAAGAGAGAAACAGAGAGGAGTCGACAGAGTGAGAGGGTGCATCGCTGTGGAAATGAAAACTGTGGCATTTGATATTGCAGGTGCATCTCAGAGTCCTCTCTTTCGTCGTTGTGTTGCCCAGATGCTCAGTCACAGCACTTCCATAAATGCTACAGCTATCCTACAGCTAGCCACCTACAGCTACTGCTTACAGTGGTATGAGAAAGTTTGGGCACCCCCTCTGAGGCTGTGTAATAATGGACTCTGACTTCACACAAAATTATCTTGGTGGCATGTCCTTCATTTGCCCATAAGAGCCAAGTGTTAGCTTGATTTCCAAACACAGATTTTAAGTATTCATAGTATGCAATTGTATGAAATTAAATCAAATGTGAAAAATAAGCTGTGCAAAAATGTGGGCACCCTTGTCATTCTGTTGCTTTGATGGCCTGTAAGTAATCATCACAAGATAACTGGACACACAAAGTTGGTTTGGTGAGCTCATTAAGCCTTGAACTTAATGACAAAAGGTATTTAAGGTGGCCAAATGCCAGTTCTCATTCTGTTTGACTCTCCTCTGAAGAACATGGGAGCTTCAAAACAACTTTCTGACACCTCAAAACCAAGATTATCCAGCATTATGGTTTAGGGGAAGGTTACAAAAAGCTGTCCAAAAGATTTCAGCTGTCAGTTTTCACTGTCAGGAACATTGTGAGGAAATGGAAGGCCAAAGGCACAGTTCTTGTTAAGCCCAGAAGCGGTAGGCCAAGAAAAATTGCAGAGAGGCAAAGATGAAGGATGGTCAGAATGGTTAAAAACAACCCACAGACCACCTCCAAAGACTTGCAAGGATATCTTGCTGCAGACGGTGTCACTGTGCATCGGTCAATGATACAGCACAATTTGCACAAGGAAGGGCTGTACGAAAGAGTGATGCGGAATAAGCCTTTTCTTCACAGTCGTCACAAACTGAGTGGCCTGGGGTATGCGAAAGAACATTTGGACAAGCCAATATCATTATGGAATGAGATACTGCGGACTGATGAAACAAAAATTGAATTGTTTGGTCACAACAAGAGGCGATATGCATGGCGGCAAAAGAACACAGAGTTTGAAGAAAAACACCTGCTTCCCACAGTAAAATTTGGTGGAGGTTCCATCATGCCGTGGGGCTGTGTGGCCAGTGCTGGTACTGGGAATCTTGTTAAAACTTAAGGTCGCATGGATTCCACTCAGTATCAGCAGATTCTTGAGAATAATGTTCAAGAGTCTGTCACAAAGTTGAAGTTGCGCCGGGGATGGGTGTTTCAACAAGACAATGACCCCAAACATTGCTCAAAATCTACCCGAGCATTCATGCAGAGGAACAAGTACAATGTTTTGGAATGGCCATCCCAGTCCTCAGATTTGAATATCATCGAGAATCTGTGGGATGACTTGAAGCAGGCTGTCCATGCTCGGAGTCCTTCAAACATCACTGAATTGCAGAGGTTTTGCCAGGTGGAATGGGCGAAAATACCATTATCCAGGATCCAGACACTCATACAGGCTGTTATTTTTGCAAAAGGAGGCTCTACTAAACACTAATATGATTTTTCTATTAGGGTGCCCAAATTTATGCACAGGCCTTTTTTTTGTTTTGTGGCATATTGCACATTTTCTGTTAACCCAATATACCTCATTTCACTGCTGAAATATGATTGTGTTAATCAGTTATTTGATATATCAAAATTAAGTTGTGAATTAAAACACCCAATGATTTGTGAATAAAAATAATGCCAATTGTCAAGGGTGCCCAAACTTTCTCATACCACTGTACCTACACATCTCGCAACAGAAATACAATTCAACACACACACATAGACAACAGTCAACTGACCTCTTAAATTAGGCATGTGGTGCTGTCAGTCGAGTTTTCCACCAATTTGATGCCATGCTTGTTACGTAACACATTTTACTATGTATTAACCTTTGACAATAGAAATAGGGCAAGGCAACAAAAGATTATATGAGCAACTGTTGAGCAAATGGCTGCAATTGCCCCATCTTGGTTGTGGCTGCCAGTAACACATTCATCTTAAAACAGCATTCATGTTTAATAGTTTGTTCCTATGTTCCTCTTTCATTAGGCTCACAAAAATTGACAGGCAGAATTTGCTTGAGGGATTCTTTCTGCTCTCTGAGAGCGGAACTTGCCAATATGTTTTGAAAATGCTAAAAACAATAATGGATGTAGCAGTGGCAACCTGATCTAGCCAGGTGTGCAGAATCGTGGGGCACGTATTTGACTTCTGAATCCATGAGTTTAAGTTTTTGTTAGCTTTTGCAGATACTACACTATCGGAGTGGGGGGACTCTCCAAACAAACACCTATGCACACCTCTGTAGCTGGAATAATCACGCCAGATAATAAAAAAGTAACAGATAGTACATGACATTTAAACTGACAGCAGTAGGATTAGTGGAAACGGCAGAGAGGGAGGTTTTAATACCGAGTGGCATGAAAAGGCGAGACAACTAGTAAAGTTCAACCTAAGGTTTGATTAGCTGACATTGTTTCACTCTTTAGTGAGAAAGCGTCTTCAATTTTGACATATACGCATCTAAATTCTTACATACATTCTCAACAGCTTTATGCAAAATATGATCACATATTCAGTCAACTTTCTGGGCGTTGCAGATTCCGGAGTCAAATGTTGGCCTTAGATCAGACATTTGTATATACAGCAAGCTGAAACACAGGTTGACCATTAAAATCCTCATGAGATGCCATTTCTTGACCCCAATGATCCTCCTGCCTATTTAGCCTTAATTGGATTCTCTACCTGCAAATTGGCTTTTTCATGTTCAACCTATACCAACAGCAGCTCTTCATGTTATTTCAAACATCAGTGGTTGGCATAACCCCCAGCACTGTTATAGAGGCAACAAGACTCTCTTTACAGGACACCCTGCTCCCTTAAAACACACAGCACTTTTAATATCAGCTCTACCACAGACACGTGCCAAATTATTCAGCAACATGCAACATTCTGTGTAAATGCCTCTAAAGGCATTTTTCACAACACACTAACAAAATGGGATCATTTGAACTGTTTGCAGAAAAGCAACAATCAAAACTAACATAAAACTACAGTCATCAAATTAACTGGAGAACGAATTTCCGGTATCTCCTGGTATTTTCCGCTATCTCCCAAGCCCAGGTGATACCAGGTAGCAAACCATAAGATGAACGGTGGAAACTTGGAAGAGGACTCACAGAAATCACTGGCCTGCAGAAAAATGACAGGTTTTTGTTACAGATCATTAAGACAGTGCCCTAATTTCCCTGGTTGGATTTAACCACTGACGCAACAAACATGTTTGTCGAGGAGGCAGATGTGACTGACATTTGCTTCACATATTCAATGAGCGAAGAAAAGGGGTGCCATGCATAGAAATGAGCATGACTGTACAAATGGAAGCACGTTCATCTGCTTGTTGAACGTGTACCAAAGCACAGCGTCACCACAACGGAAAGGAAAAATGGGACATGGGAAAAAGGGATGCTGACAGTATCGTTAGAAAATATCTTCAATTTGCAGAATACAATCTGAGGTAGGATCCCTGTAATTGCACACAAGTAACTATTCTCTGTTGATCAATCAGTAGACTTCAGATAGTTTAAAAAGTGGGAAAAAAATGATGATATTAATCAGTGATATATAACATAATTCCCAAATGGAAATTGTTTAAAAATCTTCCTGTGGGTGCCAAAAGGAAGATAAGTTTTTTCAACAAAACTGCAATAATCAAATCAGTGCAGGTCTGCACTTAATTCAAGTCAGTAAAGCTTTGACGGCGGAGGGTTGTTTGGTAGGTACCTAAGAAGGTTCCAGTGAATCCCAGAGCCAGGAAGCTGCTGACTACCAGCACAGTGCCCACAATGATGAGAGCAGTCCCCACGTAGAATACATCCATCCTGTCCATCGCTTCCCACCTGGGCTGGGCCTTCATCGCAACCGTCATGCTGGACAAAAGAAAATTAGCCATCTTTAATAAACAGTTAATAAAAAAAAAAAAACATAGTGGATGGCCTCCTGCATATCTAAAGAGCTATACATGTTTTTCCATGTAAAGAAGTCATTTTAGTATTGCAACTTTCTTCCCATCCTCTTCTTATTTTATCAACCTCTGTTCCCAATCATTGCCTTGGTGGCAGTGGAGCCACTAAAAAGCACAAGTCACTGGTCCATCAAAGGACAATTAGACATAAAAAAACAACCCCCCCCAAATTACACATTTTATACAAGTTTATCCAAATATGGTGCAACTTTATTTCTCATCCCAAAAACCTGGGTGCCAGTAAAAAATAACTGCTATGGGAGAATAAACTGCAATTCTGGATTCAGAGGGAGTGAATAAATGAGATATTATTATTATTATTATTATATGGGCAATCATCATTTATATTTAAGTAAACCCGGATTCTAACACTCGATTAATACATCCAACACAGGTTCACTTATTCAAACTGTCCGTCCGTCCGTCCGACCGACCGACCGAACGACAAGCTTTTAGATTTATATACAGTATATGTATACATTATGCTTACTGCATCTAAAGAGGTAATAAGGATGAACCTCTAACTCGGTGCATTTTCTCTGGTCTGGAATAAATAAAGTCTCCCCTATCTTGTACCACCTATGATGGGCTTTCAGCAAGCAAGGTCAGCTGTTTTTTGTGCAACTGTGCTCTCCCTGTAGATTATCACACATCTGATAAGGCTGCATAAAGGAAAAGGAATGCTTCTAACCCACTGACCCACAAAACAGAAATTGTTTGAAACTTTGCTGTTAAAACCCAGCTGCATCTCCCACCTTATCTAAAGAGAGAAGGGAAAAGACAAAACTAGTGATTATTTAACATGAATGCTTTTACCTGTCTTTAATGACATAGTATATCTAAGACCTACATAATCTCCTCAGTGTGCATCCGTAATGAGATGGACAATGGTCCAGAAGAAGAGGTGTTACAGGCATGTGTGCACAACTTGTGGTATTAAGGGTAATTGCTCTGAATAGTCCCTGAAGATGTGGCAGGGAAATGCACTCCAATTGGTTTTAAAGAGATACTTTTCAAAAAATAAACAAGAGGAAGTTAAATTGTAGTTCATATTAACATCAGAACTTTGTATATTTTCATGAATTGCGGATCTATTAGAACAAATGGGGATGTTGTTTTGAATAGCACTGCATTGATCCAACCACTCAGAATAAAATAGTGGACCGGAGATTGAAAATCTCTTAACCTTGACATTTATATAAGTCTTTTCGACCTCAAAACTTCTAGTGTTCATCTTTGGTATCTTTTGTTGCAGCAATAGTGAGGAGAACGTTTACTTTAATGGCAAATATAGCGAAACACCAGAAAAGTGTTCTAATAATATTGGCCACCACTGTATTAAGGAGCCAACTCAAAACTAGGTTTGTGATAATAAAAGAAAACTAGGCTACATGGATGTTGTTTTTTTGTTCTCATTTTAAACCAAATCAGAAAAAGGGACCAGTAGGCCATTAAGTTTTTGACATACTGCTGGGATTTGGATTAGAAAGGAAGTAGGAAACTGGGTCTGACAGACCGTGATTTGGGCAGGGGGTTGTTGGATGTGAATGATTGACCCATGGACGCAATCGCAGATGTCATTAGTGCACTTCAGTTTAAATACAGCATTTTCCGGAGACTTTTATTAACGGATTGAAAACAATTCCACCCCATAGTAGTCGGTAGCCAAAAAAAAAGACAAGAAAAAAAGTTGAATAGAGACAAAAATAGTGAAACATACAATCTGCTTCTTCATCAACTGTACGGACAGCTTTTATAATTTGATTAATGAATGAGATGAGCAACAAATACTTGAAGCTGAGGTGTGGGATGAAGTAAAATTCAAGGTTATGAAGAGAAGACCGAGTGTGGGTCATTATAGACCCCTTTTAAAATGAATATAAAGCTTACAAAAGCATCAAAGGATGCATTCTGGGGCCTTTCACCAATGTCACTAAAAAAGGGTTAGTCAGTTTAATTAACAGAAGGTAAATGGTACAACAGATACGACAGTTTGAATCCTCCCGACTGTTTTTGGTAAAGCTGGAAAGCCCATAATGGTTAACGATGTAACACCGTTTTACTGTTTGGCTATAGATGGAGCCTCCTGTAGCCCTGTCAAAAGCATTTACCTAAATCCATCAATCCTGATTGGCTGGTAAAAGGAATTTGTCCCCATCAAAGAATCCTATCAAATAAAATACACTGTATGTGAGCAGATAGTAAGAACTGAGGTTATGTATATGTAATAAGGAAACCTTCTTCCTCATAGTATTCACTTGGTCTCGGTATGGGATACGGTAGCTCCCGTATTAACAGCTAGCTTATCGGACAAGTATCAGCCACTGGAGAGGATCCCTAGGTTCCCATTAGAACTCCAGGACTACACTGGCCATGCACGGCCCTGAAATATTATGCACGAAGAACCAAACAATTGTCAGAGAGGAGGACCGACATGCTGCTGAACAACAACCCTGAACAGACACGCCTCTAGAGAGAGCCTAGGTCACCCACTGGTGGCTGTAGACCCCTGCTCAAAGCTATAGCTTCCACCACCCAGAGGGTGAGGCGCTGCTTTGTGACTGGCTTTTCTTTTCAGGGTTTAGACCAGGAGACTAAGAGCTCATCACTCCCCCAAGGCTCCATGCCCTGTCCATATAAGAATGTACAGCTCAAACCAGACACAACATGTGCACTTGCTGCTCACTACAAGAAGCAATGAATCCTGCAAGCTCAATCGGGAACATTAACCCACCACATTGGATACAAAGACCGGGTTGGGGTGCAGAACAACACGTGTATTACTGAGTCCATGCAGAGCTCACAGGGACCGCGTGGATATCACATCTCGCTTTGAGGCGAAAACCACTAACAGCACTCTTAAGCAACAGGTGTTTGAGACTCGCCCCCAGCAATGGCTCAAATGAGTGGCCCTTACGTCCCTTCAGAACCACTGCTAAATCCCACGGAGGCATCAGTGGTCCCTGATAAACCGACAGACCAAGGGTGTTAGCTCACTGTTTGTCCCCAAAGAAGTCAAGATGCTATAGCTGCTAGATAGATTTTGGAAACAGGTTTTCCTCTCAATCCTGGGAAAACGATAGAATTGCTTGAACAGAACACTGAAAAAGGATGTGGTCACCGCTGCGCAAACAATCTCCATTGAGAGTCAAACAGAAATCTAGTGGATGGAGCCCTGGCATTTCGGAGAGTGTTAACCACAGTCTGAGGGAGCCACTCACTGGCCAGGCCCACAGTGGAAATCACGCAGATGGAATATCGTCCCTCCCCCTGCAACAGCAAATACCTGTGCACCGGCAGCTGGTTGGGAGCACAGCATCCAGTACATCTCCACCAGCTGGAGCAATGCTGGCCAGTGTGAAGCTATTGGAATCATAGGCCACCAGGACTACTCTGCCTCCTTTGTGCAGCAGATTAGCATGTCATAGGTATTTAGACATGTTTCCACCAAAACCAGCATTAACTTTTCTTGCAGTTTGAGCTCCATCTGTTGGATTAGACCACCCGGGACAGCCTCCACCCCCCGCGCATATCAATGATCCCCGTTGTTGCTAGAATGTCTGAAAAGCAGTCCAAACTACCTTAAGTACTTTATGGATATTTCCTGATATTCAGTTTACAATGACTGGAAAAGGCAAACCGTAAACTCAGAAGTAACTTCATAAGAAAAAGAAGGATGAACAAGTTGGCAATCATTTCAAACATAACATTTTTCAACGGTCACTGTATAAACCTTTATGTAACAGTACTAACCCTATTTTTAGTTTGTCATGTTGCAGTTCGTATCAACACAAACATTTCCTAAAAGAAGGTAGAACAGCACCACTTTGCAGCAGCTTGTTTTCTAAGCGTGTTGCCAAGCAACAACTACATCCTTTTTGTAGAAAAAAAAAATCCTTCTGGTATACTGTAAATGCATTTTTGTAAAATGTGCACTGTAACCAGTCTGAACTATTGTGGGAGTGCTGCCATATGATTGCTGGCACTACAGATGCTGAGATGGTGCCACACAAATAACAGTAGGATTTGAGGATAGCCTCGAAATGTATTTTAAATGGTTGGACCGGAGAAGTGGATGCTAAATCCGAAGCTTCATTAGTTTTATTTAACAGTGTGTAATTCACATAGCGTTTAGTTATCACACCATAGCCATAACAAGTGGACTCAGATGTTCTGATGTTTGGTACACATTGCCTTGTGTGAATGATCCCTCACCATATGAGTGGAAATAATGCTGGTCATTGACAGATATATAGTAGAAGGCCTTGATCACAAGGGGACAGCATGCAGTGAGAAAATGCAACAGAATAAACACGAGGGATTTACCTGTGGCTGCGCAACACGTTAAGTAAAATGATGATGAAGCCCAGGCAGTAACAGGCCAGGAAAGGGCTACCGAAGAGCCCAGATAGTCTGCGGGTCCGATGCTCCCACCTGGCTACCTGTTGAATAACAAGGAAGGAGATTAATGGGATGCATGATTGGCTTTTTTTCTTGATTTATTCACACACAAATGTGCTATATGTGTAGCGTTGCTACATGATCACTTAAAATATGTAGGTAATAAGATTTTTTTTTTAATTAGACATTTGGTCCATCCTCCACAACAAACAAAGAATAAAATGTATAGATAAATTACATCAGTCATCTATTCAGATATTTTCTACTTTCATTTCAGCCTTGCAAAATTCCACTCCATCCGTCATACAGGGACAAATTCTATTCAATTGCTATTAGTTAAAAAGGACATGAGCTGTCCTGTTTTTGTTGGTGAACTCATTGCTTTGTATTAATAGCATTAATAGCTGAAAGGGATGTCAATGGATGGACTGTGTGTGGGTAAAGGAAGTGTACAGTATAATGCATGAGGGGGAAAAAAAGGCAAAGGCTGCCTTGGAAACAATTCACGATGTAAAGGAGACATTGTAAGAGTGGAAGCAAACAAGAGAATTGAGAGCACAGGACTTACAATAGCTGTAAATAAGGCTTACTTTTCTAAGAAATATCTAAAGGTTTGGTCAAAATACTGAGTCACCTGTAATTTTTTGCATATACACTGCAATAATCATTTATTACTTCTTACTATTCAAGTGATCAACCCATAGCAGTGAGTGAGTATAATTAGTTGTTGCTGTTTTTTTGTAATATCTGAGGTGGGTGTGAGAAAAATGAAAGGTCACCTCTGACTGGAAGATCCGTAGCTTGTTCTTGACTGTTAAACTGGAGTTAGCATAGTAAACTATTTATGGTTAGTTTTTAACGAGAAGGAACAATGGATGAGTATTTAACCCCAAATTTCCATGAGACATCACTGATGCACCTTCATAATGAATCAATGTCCTCTATATTTTCATGATTTAGCAAAAGGAATGATGTTTTTGCAATTTCACCAGAGTTTGTGCACAAACTGGTGCGATCTGCTGTTTACTTCAATGAGACATCTGTTGCGCAACGCCTCAGACAGCTAACTGATTTTTAGAACAGCTTTAACACACTCATGAGGTGGAATAATCATCTCCAGACACCATGGACCAATTTCTAGGTATACTTCTATTTTGTGCGGAACTAAATTCAGCTTTTAAGGGGTTTCATTTGAAAAAGTACAGAAAAATATACAACCCTTATTTAAAAACCAGAACACCTGCCTGTGTGACATCTCAAGAACCTGCAGTTATCCACTCTACAAAACCCATAACGGCTCATCAGCTCCACTCTAAAGCAACACCAGATGCAGCCGCCAACAATTGATATTGACATGATGCCCCTGTCATTGAGAGTGACATGATGCTTTACAACTCTCCGCCATGTGAAAGCTAAAAATACACGGGTGGTCTGAAGACAGACTCATGATGCTGCTATGAAATCATCAATCAAGAGGTGAATGTAACAGACGGTCGACACGAGGACAGAGAATGGGAGTCTTAGGTAACATCCTCCTTGAGCAGCCTGCTGAGAAGTGGGGGCTTCACATCAACACATTAAGAGTTGACATCTGAAGAAAGGAACATCGGAGCCAAAATGCAAAATTATGGTGAAAAGTTGACTCCGATATATCTTTGCCTAATCACACGTACATCAAACTGGGCGTGATTTTAGGGGCTACAACAACAGAAATGCACAGGAGCATTATTTAATTTCTGGAGGGGAAACCTAAAGCAATAAAATGAAGACAAAAGTTGATCGTTTTCAAAAGTCAATTGTAATGATCTCCAAAACATTCTGCTCCTTTTAATGAGCTAAATTTTTAATTGCATGCTTACATAATGAATATTTCCCATCAGAGCAACTTAAGGTGTTATAACAATCACCCTTCAGGAGAAACTGTCTCCAAACTGAACTGAATATCTTGTAATATTGTGAAGTTGTGCCACGCAATCACTCACAAACACACTCACATTCAACTACATTAATGCAAGGACGTGCCTGTGTTGGTGTAATGAGAAGGAGAACAAGAACATAGATGGATCACATGCACAACTGCAACCCCATAATTAAATGCACCATGGTTCACAAAACAATAACTGATGCCGAATGTTCGCAAGTCCAAGCAGATTCAGCTCGACACTTCTTTCCAAAGGAGGAACTGAAAGACTTCTATGTCCATTGCCTCCAATTTACAGTCCTAAAATAGGGACCTATCCTATGCAAGAGGTCAAATCATTGAAAAAAATCCCTGTGATAAATTCATCTAATAAAATAATCAAAATAAAGATCTGAATCTTATGTTCTTTAGCCATTAATATCCAAAACTGTCACACTGGATTTCAGACTGAGTGAGGCTACCTCCAGCATCCCAGTCATGGGAGGTCAAACTGGATATTAGGTAAATAGACAGAAGCAAATGTTGACTGATCACCTATCTGGATTTTTGGTGGGATTATAAAGTACACACAAAACAATCATTTCCCTAAGAGCTAAGTGCAGTCACACACAGTTATTTACCTACATCTTCCCCACTAATAATTAATCTGAGACATACCTGTACATAGAACAATGTGTTCATAATTAGTAAACAGAAAATTACAAAGATAAATTAAGTTAACCAGTATGTGTTTAATCTAAGGAAATAATGCCTCTTTTCCCATCAATGTAGGTCACTGCACAGGACACCAGACGTCTGCAGCCAAACTCAATATGCAGGAAAAAGCTCGGATGACGTTTAATATGTTGTTTTCACATCCACATGCAAGCTGGTTGATAATGCATGGTCCAACCTGGCATCCATTTCTAAACTCAGCGCACATCATTGGAGGAGCCAAAGTGAAAACAGATTTATTCAAAATAATGTCGAACGTAAAAAAACAGAATAAACGAGCGAGAGGAGGAAGTCCCCAGAGTGCAGCGAATGTGTCTTGTGTGACTGCACTATAAAGCTGCACGTGTCTGAAAGGGCCAGCAACAGTCAAGCAAAGGCCTGCATTTCTTTGGTTTATCTGTGAGGAAATTTCAAGTAATCAATGAGCAGGATTTTCTTTAACCTGCATATCAAGTAGGGCTTTCGTAGCAGAACAGGTCTCAGAATAATGGAGAAAAACCAGTCTGAGCATTAGTTACTTCCAGGCTAAGCTATTGTAACTCCTTATCAGAAAGTCCAAGAAATTTCCTGAAAAGTGACCAGCTGATCCAAAATTCCATGGCTGGAGGTGCAGGAAATGGCAAGAGAAACCACATTTCATATTAAAATTCTGAAATGCTATTCCCAACCTACAAGGCGAGTAGAGGTCAAACTCCACCACACAATTGTGGAGCAGCTGATAGCACCATATCCTCCCCACAGACCGCTCTGCTCTCAGTGCTGAGTGCTGGTGCTGAGTGAACTCATGGTTCGAAATCTTTAAAAGTAGAATTGGTGGTCGAGGGCCCATAGCTGTCACTCTGCTGTTGAACCAACCTCCCATAGAGTATCTGTACTGACCCCCACGCTACTTTAAAATTTGTCTAAATTTAATTTCTTTCATCGTTGATAAAGTCTGTAGTAATTCTACAGCTGGTTTTCCTCATCACCTGCCTGTCTACACCTCCTCTCCTTCTTCTCTCTTCTTCCCCTCCTCTGTTCTTGTCTCCAAGTCCACACTGACCCCCTCGCACCCCATTAGATTTAGATCCAATTGGGCTCATTTCAGGTTTCTGGAAGTAAACTGAACTGAAATAATTAAAAAAAAAAAAAGATCATACCCTGGTATTTCACATCCATCATGAAGAATGAAATGATTACAAATATAAATCCTAAGAACAGACTGTCCTAGCAAAGATACTTATGTGTGTGTACTCTATATTTCTCCATCTCTCTATCTAATGTCAGTGCATACTATATCAAAAATGACCCAGGGAGTGGTGTGTGTTGAGTGTACTGGTGATGTACACAATATTATCCTACCATGAGGTCACAGCTGGTGTGATTCAGCCTAGTCACCCCTGCACAAGATCAAGGCGCACTGTTCCAAAACATACTATGTCACGCTAAAACCCGTATTGTAGGGTTTGGAGGAAATGTGACAACCTTCCGCGTCAAACCTGCGGTGTGCATGTTTAATATCTGAACAGTTGTCCCTGGTTGCATCAGATGAAGAATAAATCAATAGAAAATTTTGAATTAGTCTTATTTCAGACTAAGACTGGTTGCAAATGGCAGCCGTCAGCAGTGTTTGTTGTGTGAAGACAGTTTTATTGCTAAAGCCAGGCTGTGAGGCTGCCAATTTCCAAGTAGAGAAGGGAAAAGGGACGCTTTTGATGCTACTACTAATGCCATCTCTCCACTGGTGTGTTGGCTCCACTCGCATTTTTGTTAATTTGCACTGAGTAAAAGTACCTGCAATCTGGTGCTGTTTTTTTATAGTACCTGCTCTTTCAGAGTTCCAGGGTTCTGATGCTTTTTCATGACACAGTATTGGCTCTATGGTTCGAGTTTGATACAGCTGCGTTTTTTTCCGTTGTACCACGGCACTTATTCAATGTGGGCAGGCACTTCAATACGAGGTCAGTTAGCATGTTTACACGCAGTTAGAATGTAAACACAACTCACTGTGCATCTCTAACGTTTGGTTTTTACTGTTGGCTTTTATCTTCTTTTAACTCTTGGCTATTTTTATCGTCAGTCTTAAAAGAAAAGACAGAAACAAGGACAGAAGAACAAAAAGATGTTTGTATGCTGACTGAGATGGGAATCCTGCATGAGAGTAGGTTAAAGAGAGAGAGGGTTTATGGATGGGTGTGTGTGTGTGTGTGTGCGCAATTTCACGTGGCAGCCAGGAGGTACTTTTTTGCAATGGAAACTCACTCCAAAAACAGTACCGTCTCCCAAAAGCAAGTACAGCATAAGTAGTAATGTTCTTTATCCAGTGTGATAATCATGGTCATCATCATCACTGGTCTTCACAAGTCTTTGAAGACAGTCAGAAAAATGCTAAGGTGACACTGACATAACACTGCACATCGATCCCAATCCTCTATCTTGTCAAGGGATTTTCTTTACTTACAAATATATAACACACACACACGCATGCACACTGTAGAGCTTTTTTCCCCCCTGTCTGTCTCTTACCTCCCTCCTATCACTCCTGAAAATGCTGATGACATCACTCAATGCTCTGTTGTCGCAGCCTTCAGGTACCAGCGGCAAGATAAGCCCATTAAATAACGAAGCATAGAAGCCTCAAAGCCCTAAGCACATACGTGGCTGCATAGTTGAACGCTTCTGCATGTAAAGCAGCATATGAACTTATGACTCATGTTTCTCTCTGAATTTGCACCTTTAGAAGCTAACATCTTATGCAACCAGCTGATACTGACCCATGTCATCAGCACCTCACTTCTAGTTAGCAGTAAGATTAAGACTGACTCTTACAAAAACAATATGAAATCGTCATTGGAGATAAGCCCATCACAAGGTGGACATGACATCTATGATACTTTCAGTTAGAAAGAAGGTTTGTCTGTCCAGACAACTGAAGCAGTCTTAAACACTCCTGTCCCTGACTAGTCGAATGTCCACCAGCTAGACGTGTAAAGCAAAATCATCAGGCTGACAGCTGATTTTTCAGTACTCTTGATGCTCTGGCCGAGAATTCAAGAATTCAATTCTCAGGATATCATTTTTAAAAATGTGCGGACTTTGAAGCTACTCAGTCTGGCCAAATTTCTCATTATTTCCACATTTGCGGAAAGTGTAAACTGTGTGTTCTTTTTTAGTGGTAGTTCCTCCTCTAGGTTTTTACCCATCACCTAGTAGTAGGAAATAAAGACATGCCCCAAAATAAAATTTAATTTCAATTAAAAGGAACTTCATTTACAAAGATTTGTCATACATAAGATTGTTTCAAGGCAACCCAGAGCCTTAACCCCAAGTATTCAAAAGTGACCTTATAAATTCCCTTTTAAGAGGAAGAAACCTGGAGCAGGACCAGGCTTACATAGGGGAACCTTTTGCTGATCCCTTATAGAATCTTGAGAATGTTAAGAGGCAACGCATTTTCTAACAAGACAGAAATGAAGACGGAAACAGAAGGAAACCTGATTTCTAGTAAATTTTCTAGTAATAAATTTCTAGTCATTAAAGAAGAGAAAATCACAACTCTGTGACTTACCAAGACAAGAACTAACTCACAAACCGACTGTCAGAGAGAGCACCAGGAGCAACTGAAAAGCAACAAGTGGTCCACAGAAAGCCAGTGAAATCAAGTGAGAAACACTAAGGAAATGAAGAGGGACCAGTCATATACTTGATGAAAATGATCTTTCTTTGCTTTCAATTTAACTGCACATATGTAGATGTGAAGCACTCATTAAATATTCATACAAAGTCATTATAACTAATTGTGCAAAGACACAACCAGGAAATCATGTAGGAAATCATAGGCAGTTCAGTGAGACATACTTTAAATACATTTACAGGAGAGACACCGAGAAGCACAAGAAATCAATACACTGGCCAGTTCATCAAGGCATAAGAGGAAATGACATCAACTGATGATGAAGTTCCTGCAATCACAGGTGTAATTAGCACCAGCATGCAAGCTGGAAGATACATCTAATCAGAGTACTACAACACACTGTCTGAATTCTTACGATGACTTTGCTCGCACTTTGCTCGCACTTTCTGCACTTTTGCACCATAGACAGACGTGCACACACAGACACAGCCAGCCATAATTAGACACAGTCTTTACTGGGAAGATGCAGGAGTTCATTGATGTGAGGGGTGACCATTACTAGTGCGACAATCAATCCGTATCTAGACAAATCTTTCTATCTCCTATAATATAAAAGAATATGATCTGCAAGGTAATACAAGTATTATTTATTAAATAAACAATGATACCCTTATTTCCCAAGTCACATTAACTACAAATGAATGCAATTCTTACCAGGTTCCAGAAAAAGGGATTAAATATGATGGCAATCAAAGCAACACAAAAGCTTGTGTCATAAAAGTTGATGTGTCTCAGGAACTCTTCCATCAGCGTAAAATCCATCTGAAAGAAGAAAATAAGACCAATGAGTATTACAAGTATTACATCTGACAGTTCCCTCACCCTGAGGCAGACATGCATGCAAAGATAGCTAATAAATAGTTGTCTTATTACAGCTCTCATGGGTATGGAATTCCAAGTGTTTTCAAACATTTGAAGCTTTGAAAAATGTTTTAAAAATTACATATTTTATGTTGTTCAGTTTCTAATGCTGAAAGATAAGAGGGGATCCAAATCTGTGTTATCCATGTGCAGGAATCCAGAAACAAGTCAGCACCCTGAAGGCTTCTCAGATGCAAAGATGCTCTGTGCATCAAGTTCCCATGTCAGCAGACACCAATAAAATACCACAAAACACCACAACATAGCAAACAGCTGGGTTAGGAGAGTAATTGAAGCAATGTAATTCCATATCGTTGAAATATTGTGCTGTGTCATAATTACACCTACTAGTCAAACGTGTTTCAACTGAATGACGAAGATGTGCTGACAAAACAGCCTTTAAAAAAACAATAGAAAAAAAATTCTGTTAGTTCTGCTTCAATGCTAAAACGTGCTTTTATTCTGAAAACAGGCAGCACCGGATGTTTTCCTTTTGGCAAAGCAGAAATAAGGCTGCCAGGTTCAGTCGGTCAAACAGTTGCTTTCTGTGTAAATATACGGATTTACGTGCAAATTCGACGTGCACACTTGTTTTGATGCATGTACCTTCACGTAATACCTTAGAATAATCGACGTTATTGAGTCCTCCGCAACAGTCCACTGGCGCAGCAGGTTCGTTCGGGATAGGACTTTGGTTCTGAACAGCTTTGGAATCGCTATTTATCCTACACATTGAGCTAACTACAAATTATTTTTTTCAGTTTAAAACTAAAATCGCATAATTCTCACAGCGACTTGTTCTTCAGTGAAAGGATAGTGCAGTTGTTGGTACTTACACGTGTCCGAATTACCTCACCCACTCGGTGCATTCTGGGAAATGTAGTTTATAGTGCGACGGCGTTCTGCCTAACCTTACAACTTATCTGTTATATACATTTAATTCACATATACGTGCATGTGCTTTTTTTTTTAATACTGTTAGAATATGTTGATATCTTGTAATCTTTTTATACATTGAGACGTATTGTAATCTGTGTATCAAAACGGTACTACACAATTTCGTTATAATACTATAAAATTATGTCTTAGCAAATTCTACTTTCATTAAGATTTGTATTCTAATATTGTTGGAATTGCTCATGACTTCTAGCAGTTATACGTTGTGAATATTATTGATCCCCATTTGAAAATTTCTGTTTTTCTCATATATGCATATTTATTAATAATATTGTGTGTACTTCTAAAACAAAGAATTTGAGCAATTTGCTGTGGTTAGATAACTTGCTTAACAGTGACGCATCATTGATTTCCTAGTGATAACATTTGTGTGATTTTACAGTTTAAAAGAAAAACAGTGTAAACAAACAAAACAGCAGCTTAGCCACATAATTTCCTCCAGCTTCCTGTTGTGCTTGTTTAGTCCTTCCTCTCTTTTTGCTATCAGATGATTTAGAAGATGAGAGATTGAAAAACAACCAATAGGAGGCTTTTTGTCTGGTTTCCCATGATGCCTTGGTCTCTGCTGAAAGCATTGACACAACAGAGAACTAGAACAAATATGCTAAAAGACTGTGGCTGTCACGAGAGATGAAAAACATCTGATTACATGTTAGGAGAGAAAACTCATTCATTCATCAGAGGATATTGCTCTGAACATAACAGTATTTGAAATTAAAGTCAGAACAGTGGCATAGCACGGCAGCTCCAGTGAGTAGGGTGCAGCTGTTTACAGATGCATTTAAACTTGTGACATTAATTGATTTTAAAGAATGCACCTTAATGGGGAAGTATTTAAATTGTTTGTTACATGAGACTTAAGATCAAATGCACAAATGATCCTGGTGTTATTGTTGCCAGTACTACCATGTTAGTATTGTTAAGTGGGTCCCATTGGGTTCTGCACTGACATAGATATACAAGTGGGTATATCTTCCAGATCTTGGCCTGTCCTGGACTTTAGGCACCACCGGCCATGCTGCTGAACCATATTGACGTGTCAGCATTTCAGCCTGTCCCGCTGGACTTATTTAATAGAAAGAGCAAAAAAAATTTGTTTAGCTCTTTATTACCTTATACTAAGAATAAAAACACAGAAGAAATTAAAGGATGGTGTCAGAAAAGAAGGATAAATAAAAAGGAAATGACAAATGTTACATATAAAGTGAAAACACAGGCAAATATGAAGATCTGCCAGGACGGGAAGTTTGGGGACATGTATAAAGGTGGGGAAGCGATGCTGCATAGCATGAGCAGGAAGGAGACACAACAATACAAGATAAACATAGATAAACACAAACCACAGTTCCTATAGTTTATTTTATGAATTGTGGTTTTTGCAATGAATGCATTGCAACATTCACCATCTTTTATAGGGGAGAGCTAACAGAAGTTCATGCACTCATGAAGCCTCGGCCTGTTGGCGTCTGAGTGATTACTTTTAGCCTGTCAGAGTCAGACAGGAGAACTGCAACACAGTGAAATCAGATAACACAGAACAGGAAATTGATAAGAATAGCATATTTATCAGGGGAAACAATGAGGATGTTCCTCTTGTTTACATCTCGGAGAGACGCTGCTTGTTGTCATCACAGATGACCAGACAGCACTTTGCACGTGTCACAAGTCGTCAACGTGGCTGTAGCTTACGTAATAAGCCTGTTTGCGTCAGGAATTAACCCACAGAACACAAGGATCCCCACTCACAAGTGACGGTAACAATGATATTCGAATCTGTGGTATTTCCCAAAGAGATGTACTGATAGCATGTGCATTCTGGAGCGTATGCTAATTATAGGAGGAAGGGCGTCATTGGCTTAAGCAGATCCTGATTATAATGTGTTGTAATGGATGTTGTTGTTGTTTGATGCACAAGGTGGACGCACGTGCTGCCCACTCCGACGCTGTTTGGTTGGCAAGTAAACAAAGGGTTCAAGTTGGGTTTAAATTGCTTCTTGCAATTTAATCAGCTTTTTAAATTTATTCAGAGGCTAATTCATTTTCCCACTTTCAATTTGAGGAAACTCTCATGTCAATATCAGTAGTAGTATCCCTTTCACACAGAGGACATGGAGTGTTGACAACAGTTATTGCAGATAAGTATAAAGATGTGTAAAAAAAACAACTGCCACTGTTGAAATAATTTAAATAGTATTCTAATTGTAAAATGATCCATCATAAGTGTAAATTGCAACATAACTGTGTATCTATATTTCAGAACTATTTGCTATAATAATTGATTAACTGAATTAAATTCAGCCATCAACATGTGATGGATGGGTGGACCATGTCCATATGAGGACATCTGAAGATACACCTCTTAATGTGACATCTACTCCACATCTGTCCATCCAAGGAAGAGGATCCCTCATCTACAGTTAAAAAAATGGTTTCTTGATGAAAACTTAAATTAACTGATTTAAAGCAAGAAAAATAAAG
This sequence comes from Takifugu rubripes, assembly GCF_901000725.2. NCBI lineage: Eukaryota > Metazoa > Chordata > Actinopteri > Tetraodontiformes > Tetraodontidae > Takifugu > Takifugu rubripes. The sequence continues at coordinate 9,196,507 of NC_042285.1, forward strand.
TTTCCCTCAACTGTTACTGATGCATCTCTGAACCAAGCCTGTGAGTAAAGAAACCTGGACAGAAAGTCTATATAGTTTTTTAAAATCATTTTTAAGAAAACTTTTGAAAAACTTTTAAATATATTAACAGTTCTCCTAAAAAAAATGACAAACCTGAGAAATCTGAGATTAAACCAAAGTACTAAAATGACACTTGGCTATAACCAAGTGTCATACAGTACGTATATGTATACATGTACACGGAGATTCGGACCAAATGTAAGAGAAATAGTGACTTTTCCATTTTCAGCTTGCAACACATTGTCAGCAGAAAACCTGCGTCACCCCACTTTTTCACTCTCCCGATGAAGGGAGATTAACACGTTTTTTTTCCGAATATAATCATAGTGATCTTATGAGTCCGTCAAAGTCTGTCAATAATAGATGTGACAACGAAGAGGCTCTTTAATCTTGACTGCCAATCTGAGATGCAGAAAGAGTCATACCAAGCAAAGGGCAGCATTTTTTATTTTTTTTATAATGAAAGCTTTAGGTAATTTGAAAGTGAGGTGATGGCACTTAGAGCAGACACAATAAATTAAACCTATATTTATGCTTACCATAATCCTCAACATCAAATGCATGTTTATCAAGTTGTAGTATAAGTTTTGTATTATATTACACCTCCATAAGCCTTAATGAGTCAAACTGAGCTGCCTGTGCGCTGCAGGTCAAAGCCACTGGTGACATCAAATCAAATCAAATCAATCTTTATTTATATAGCATCTTTTACAATCAAAACTGTTTCAAGGCGCTTTACAGAATCCCAGGGCCTAACCCCAGACAAGCAACAGTGGCAAGGAAAAACTCCCCTTTAACAGGAAGAAACCTTGAGCAGGACCAGGCTCATGTAGGGGGGCCCTCCTGCTGATGGCCGGCTGGGTAGAGAGAGAGGAGAGGGGGGAGGACAGGTAGATGATAGAGAGAGAGGAGAGGGGGAGGACAGGTAGATGATAGAATGGAGAGGAGAGGAGAGGAGAGGAGAGGAGAGGAGAGGAGAGGAGAGGAGAGGAGAGGAGAGGAGAGGAGAGGAGACCATTTCCCAGTGGGGTGACAGAGGCCTGTCAGGTGATCATGTTTATGGACCCCGGCAGCCTATAGCAGCATAGTTAAGATGTTAACCTAATTATTAGACGACCCTTTAAGTATGATAATTAGTCTGTCTATGATAATAACTTGAACTACAGAATTAGGAACAATAAGCTTTTTCAAAGAGGAAGGTTTTAAGTCCGATCTCAAAAGTAGAGATGGAGTCAGCCTCCTGTACCTGGACAGGGAGCTGGTTCCATAGCAGGGGGGCCTGAGAGCTAAATGCTCGGCCCCCCATTCTACTCCTAGAGACTCTGGGAACCACAAGTAGACCAGCATTCTGAGAGCGGAGCGGTCTATTGGGCTGGTGAGGTGTCACCTTACATGAACAGTTGGACACTGTATAACTGTGGTAATGTTGCATTCTACTAGAGTGAGGTTAAACACTCACAGCCACAAAACACACTGATCACCTTTGCGCAACAACATGCCCTCACTTGCTGAGAGAGAGAGAGAGAGAGAGAGGTGGGGATGAATGTCATTTTTGTTTATTAAAAATAATATGTGATAAAGTTTGAGTCCCCTGGGGGTGAGTGGAAGTTGCATGCTCTGCCTGTGCCCGCACAAGGACCTTCTAGGTACTCCGGCTTTCTCCCAGACGCTAACTTGTCCTCAGGTGTAAATGTGAGTGGGAATGCTCGTCTGTCTGTGGATGTTGGCTTCTGACATGACTAACGCCCACACACTGCCTCATTGTTAGATGTGCAGCATAGAAAAACCTTAAATATGAATCCAGAACAGATCAGTGAAGTCTGATGGAGGACTGCGTAACAACTGCTTTACTGTTTGAAGGAGTTATGTGATGGTTCTCTATGTCAAAAGATAATGCAATAAATTTCCCCTTTGGAAAAAAAAATTTTGTTCACATAATTGCGCCTGGTGGTGCCTGTGCACATAATTTAACAAAGGGGATATACTCATGACGGGAAACCACATTTCTTATGATCTGTTGCACAGTGTGAATATTGTCATCAAAGCCTCACATGCCAAATATACAAAACAGCATATCATCACACTGTATCCTCAAGGGAAACCGCACAGAGTGAGCCATCACCAAACACAGATAGAATAAATGTGCAAGTCCACAGCGTTGCAAGTAAAACTTACATGTGGCAGAACTGTTCGGAGCTCAGCCTGTGTTAGCACAGTTGACCACCTGTAGAGCAGGGCCAATGTGAGATGAGAACAACAAATATAAAAATAATGATTTGGTCTCAAGAACAAAATGGAAAAAACATAATCCTTTTTTTTTTCTCTCCAACAATATTTATTACTATCACAGACACCATTGTCTTTAATAAGAATAGACTGAGAAAGCCAGACATAGCACACACACACACACACACACACACACACACACACACATTCCTTCTTCAACTCTCAAATCAACAGGCTGATAACGGGTGCTTATCTGACTCCATGCAACAATTTGCAATTGGGAATCTGCAGTAAATTTGCAGCTTTGATATTAAATAGGAAAAGGGGAAGCTGTGGCAAAGGAGCTAATTGGTTGTGAATGGTTACTGATTATTGCAATGAGAAGTAAATTATGTTAAAATGTGCTCTTTTCCTTCCTAAACTTAAGTGATCACATCTGCTGACTGATGCTGCAGAGGTTAGCTTTACATTTAATATACCTGCAGCCAATGATTAAAATGCCATGATGACTAATTATCTCATTAGCTGGGAGGTCACACCATTATTACTAAAAACATGCTTTGAAGTGGACATTTCTCAATTTTTTTGCAGTTCTACAAAACTGTGGGAGAATAATTCACATGCAATATTCTTGGAGGCGCTACATTGGCTCTCATTAAATGACAACATTTTCACCTCGCTCTAAGTGTTTCTTTCATTACCACAAATTCCAATGGGAAAAAATATGTTAGAATGCTAAAATGTCTGATCACTTATAATAAAAGAACTTGATGTCAAGCCTCAGCTTGAATGTCAGCATTATTTTTCCACTTTTTCTTATTTTTCTTGTGACAAAGCTGACTAGATATCTAATCATCGCGATGACCTCAGTACCTAGATGCAATATGTAATTTCTTTGTTGATTGAGTTTTCTTGAATTCTATTCGGCCTTCTTTAATTCTTCATGGATAATGATGTAATAACGATTTAGTGCTGGAAAAAAGGGTTTGTTTAAAAAAAAAAAAAAAAAAAGACCAGACTCAGTGTACAGTTAAAACAGAGAGGTTCCTGGCTGGTGGGATCTGCTCAACATGCACCAGTGTGTTTACCTTAACATGAGTGGAAACAAATCTTCAGCAGGATCATCAGCCCCAGTTACTGTGGTGCGCTGCCTTGTGGAAAACTGGTCCTGCACACAACTCTGACCCAAATCACTGGGACTAGTATTGTTGAGTGTTTAGGTAACAGAATCGTAACAAGTTCTGTTAAATTTGGCTTAGGTAAGAATCATTTCTACATACAGCATTTTAAATGCATCTGATGTCATGTTTAAAGCCCTGAATGCAACAAAGCCAGTTTCCAATTTTCTGAAGACAAACAACAAAAGACCCTCTGCACATATCTCGTGTAGGGCGATATAAAAGGCAGGACAACATAAAAGGCAGAGCAACATAAAAAACTGACACGTAAAGCACAGATTTTATTTATTAAACTGCCCTAAAAACCTGAATACCTATTCAGCGAGTCAAGGGCAAGTTTAAATGTACCACAAGAAAAGACTTGGGCTTATCATCAATAATTTAGAATTCTAATCATGCCCACAGTCAAGGATGGATGAATAGACGGACAATTTTTAACTTGTATTTAACAAAACACCACAAAACCATGAAAGAATAAGATAAACTGCTGCAAATTTAACCTGAAGTGTGTTTTTATATTATTTTTGAGGAGTCTGCTGAAAGCTAAAGTTTTGTGGTGGTTTTTGTGGTGGGAGTTTAATTACAGCTCACACATTATGTTCGGGTTTGACTGTGTGGGTGTATATTTCAGTTCTATTGTGCAGATGGATTTTTCTTTTTGGTTTGTGGGTGGCTGGGATGCAGTAACACTCTCGCACAGACCCTGCGTGAACGTGAAATCCAGAAGCCCAGCAACAGAAATGATTTTGGTTTGAGGTGTTTGATCGGGCAGAATGATGTCATTTTCTCATATTATTATCCAACATCGAGCACTTGTAACAGAGGTATGGCGTCACAACATTAGTGATTCTCTCCAAATGCATAAGGAAATGCTGAAAATAAATTTTACTCAGGTGCAAATACACAATAAAAAAAGCCTTGTGTTTACTTTGCAGTACCATTAACATACAGTGCAGTTTGCAATGGTGCACTGGGAAGGGGATTACATTTCCTCTCTGAAGAGTCAGGGTCAATCCTCAATAGTTGCATCAGAAGCTAGTCTGATATCAGAATGTTTCATAAGGTGGCCTCCAGGAAAAAGACACCAGGGGAGGTCTTCCTGGGCATTTCACGCTACAATGCATGTCTACCTCAGTCTCGCCAACAGAAAAAAAATTTTTTCGAGAGAGAGGCATTGAGTCCACTCTGCAAACATGAGCTGAGAACCATTGATCATTCACCACAGTGCATGGTGTCACCTGAAAAACCTGTTGCCAGGATCTCCTTCCAAAATTTGGCAAACCAGGGAATTGATGTTTTTGTACATATTCCAACTTTTGAGACCAAAAAATAGCTAAAAGTCTTTGTTCCTACAACATAAGATGGATTCTATGAATGCTGTCTTTCACACAGGCATAGTAAAAGCAGAAAGCCACATCGCAGAGAAGAGGTTACTGTTGCCACAATTCCATTAGGTTTTCATCTTTATTTGACTCCCACGTTTGGCTCATTTTTCCTGGCAAATGACTGGAAATGAATAAATATTCAATAGAAAAGAAACACTCTTATGGGTCATGAGCACATTGGATATATGTAGGTAATTATGTTCAATGTATTCCACTTTGTTCTCACTCCTGTGTTCTCTGTGTTCTGTATGAATATTAGTTTGGCTTCAAGACTGACCGAGCTGCTTCTGAACAGTATTATCATTGGCACATAGACACGCTTTCATTCAGGGACGTGACCGGAAAAGCATCGCAGACAATTTGCTGCATGTTAAGTGATCATGTGTCCATCAGTCTAGCCTGGTGAACCATTCTTGGTTTGAACAGTATTGTATTTTAATTAGTAACGTTTTTTTGTTGTTGCTGTCATTGTTGGACCAAAGAGTGGGGATTAAATAAATAAGAAAGTGGCATTAGCGCAGATGCAGTGCATTTATTCTTCACATGTGTTTCGAAGTAGCTCATGTGCACACTTAGTCCTTGCTGGTAATTAGACAGGATCTCGTCACTTCTGTAAAATGCTTCATGATTCCACAAAAACGGCAGTCAGAACAATGGATATGCCGGTTAATTCCCAGAAAGTTCAGTGCAAACAAGACTGTCAAACGCAGTCAATGGAATCCACGCGTGTCGGCCATAATGGTTGCGCACAATGCTGCATATGAGAGTTTTTGCACTCGCTGATCTCAAAGAATAAGCTTCTGCCATGATGCAGTAGCCGACCGCTGGAAAGTCTGTGAGTGATTTATATTCAGTGATGTGATGGACACATGAATCAGAACAGCGTTGTTTTCCAGGTCAACAGGTTTACTGTGTTCTCACAGGGTAATCCCTCTCTGACTGTGTGGCATCTTCTCTCTTAATATGAATGCAACAACCTCCAGTTGTGATGTCCCTGTGATACACACTTTCTAAGTGACCATCTCACATTTATAGTAACGCTCCTGGATAAATGAATCCATTCCATATTTATACCACTGGTAACTCCAGAAGCTGTTACACTGTGTTTTATTTTATTTAGCTGCAAAATCAGCAAACAAATTGCCAACCTCCTTCTGGTAATTTAGTGCTTTAGGACCAGCAGAAGGCAATTTCCCGTAGTGTGGATTATTCCTTGTTTGCTGTGTCAACTTATCAACTACCAACAAAACAGAATCTAGAGTTGTTATTTTATCAGACATACCATGCAGATTATTGAACTAGGTGATATCGCCTGGGCAAGATGAGAAACTAAAGCCAATGTTGCTTAACATATAGTATAAAACTGTTTTAGGAAACAGTCATATATAAAGTTTTAAAGTCAATCATTTTACTGTGTATTTGATCCTTGTTACATATTTAGTAATTATTTTCTCTAGTAGATGATGATAAGCTCTATCCTGCCACAAAAGAGACACAATAAACATCATCATTTATTTGGGGTTTCAAAACGGCAGACACAAAAATGCCAGACTAATTACCAGAATGACTGACAAAAGCTGGTGCCAACAGGTGTTACTATAGCAACTGTTGATTTATTTATATCTGTGGCAGGGTGAAAGCAGGAGGTTTCAAAAAAAGCAGTCACTACCTGCGTGAATCAGAAGCAGATGTGTGCAGCCGCCATGTGTCTGTCCTAGGTGACTCATCTGAATCAGATCAGGCCTGCATCCCGAGGTGAACATCACCTTTGCGTCACCTTTCAACTGTGGTTGACCTGAAGACACGCCGACTTACGAGGCATTCATTTATCGATTCAGGTTTTATCTTTAAGTGTTAATTCATTTTTTTACGTATTCTGATGCAGTTTAAACATTAATTAGGTGAAAAAATATTGTTACTTGACCGCTTTATCCCTATTTGGGTCATGGGGACGGTGCTGGCATCCAGCAGCATATGGGAAAAGGCAGGGTAATAAGCTGGTGACTCATTCAGGGCCATATGTGACCATTTTGGTGGTTTGGCACCTTGCTCAAGGGTACCTCTGCATTGCCCGGAACATTGTTATTGTTATGTACAAGATGGCAACAGACCCCCCCAGGGCTGAGATGGAACAATATTGGAAGAGTATCTGGGAGAAAGAGGCAACGCACAACACTACTGTCCAATGGCTGCAAGACCTACAAGATGAGCACAGCAACTCCCAGAACAAGACCCAGACCCATCACCTTAACAGACATCCAAACAAGAGTGTCCAAAATGAAGAGCTGGACAGCACCAGGGCCCGATAAGATCCACGCCTACTGGCTTAAGAAGCTAACTGCACTCCATGAACGCCTGGCAGCACAGATGAACAGCTGCTAACATCAGGGGACCACCCAGAGTGGCTAACCCAAGGCCGGACAGTCCTCATAATAAAGGACCCCTAGAAGGGCAAAATACTGTCCAACTACCGGCCCATAACCTGCCTCAGCACCACATGGAAGCTCCTATCAGGCATCATAGTGGCTAAGATCAGGCAGGCACATGGACCAATACATGAGCAGGGCACAGAAAGGCATAGGCACTAACACCAGAGCCAAACACCAGCTACTGGTCGACAGGGCAATCGCCCAGGACTGTAGGATGCGGCACACCAACCTGTGCACTGCCTGGATTGATTACAAGAAAGTCTATGACTCAATGCCACACACATGGATACTAGAGTGCCTAAAGCCGTATAACATCAACAGGACACTAAGAGAGTTCATCCAGAACTCCATGAAGCTGTGGAACACGACTCTGGAGGCCAACTCAAAGCCAATTGCGCGGGTGAGCATCAGATGTGGCATATATCAAGGAGGTGCTCTGTCCCCCCTACTGCTCTGCATAGGCCTAAACCCCCACAGCCAGATCATCACCAAGAGTGGCTATGGGTACCAGTTCAGAAGTGGAACAACCATCAGCCACCTCCTCTACATGGATGACATCAAACTGTATGCCAAGAACGAGCGTGACATCGACTCTCTGATTCACCTCACTAGGATCTACAGCAAGGACATTGAGATGTCATTCAGACATCCTCCAAGAATACATCAAGAAGATGGCCCCCACTGACCCACTGCTGAGTGAATGCCTCAGGCAACAAAAGCCCATCAAGGAGGAGGAACCTGAGGGGCTATCATGGAAGGACCAGCCCATGCATGGAATGCACCACCGACAAAATGAGGAAGTGGCTGAATCAAGAAAACATACCAGTGGCTGACAAAGGCCGGACTGAAAGACAGCACAGAGGCACAACTCATGGCTGCACAAGAACAGGCCCTGAGCACCAGAGCAATAGAGGCCAGGGTCTACCATACCAGACAAGACCCCAGGTGTAGACTGTGTGGAGATGCCCCTGAGACAGTCCAGCACATCACAGCAGGGTGCAAGATGTTAGCAGGCAAGGCATACATGGAGCGGCATAACCAGGTGGCTGGCATAGTATACAGGAACATCTGCACTAAGTATGGATCATCTCAAATTCTTAAAGAAACTGTTCATTGGTCTCTTTTACAATTTTCTGTCTGAAAGTCTTACAGTCAGTAATAGAAATAGACCACATTTCATCCACTAAATTTATGTCATTATTGAAATTTGGCTTTTTATCTGTTTAACTGCAGATATAGTTTTTAAGATATCAATTAAGAACATAAACTTGATCAATTAAGTACATAAACTTCATTTTTTAATAAAACTTTAAATTAAAAAAAAAAAAAAGCCAACTACAATTCGAATAATAAATTAAAGGAAATGTAGTGTTTGTAACAGTCATCGTTGTTGTCTCCCTCTCGGTTACATTGATCATTTTAATTCCTCTTGAGAAATTCATTGGATTCTATTTATTGACAGAGACCACAGAGGAGTGTTTTGTGGACATGAGAGGAAATGGTGATAAGCATATCAACATTTAGATGTTGCTTTTTTTGGATTTTTTTGTATTCAAATTGTGTGCATTGACAGCGCATACTATTGTTACCTGTGTCAACGACTTCAAAAATTGAATCAAGATGAAAAGAAAGCATTTAAAATGAAAACCTTACGAAGGATAATTTTGTGACGTGTTCCAACCCTGTTTTCTGTAGCCACGACGACAAAGTCGCCTGTTAGCTGAGTATGAATTTGGCTAGCTTGAATTACAGAAAAGATACAGCACAGCAGAAAGTTGAAACACTATTTAACATTTATTTAACATTGGCAGGCAGAATACTTCCTTATATAAGGGAAGACATCTTTATACTTTTGGGCTTTGAACATTTTGCAGCCCCCCCACAATCAATTACACTATATGTTCAGCTCTTGGTGACCAATTCTCACATCCTGCCAGCACTTCACAGCAAGACATATCTCTACCTGTTTAACTTTAGCTGCTGAGTCTTGACGGCGACCCTGACAATTGGATGCAGCTGCTTGGAAAAGAGGTCAAGGCTCTCTGCAGATTCACTCCCCGCTGGTGTGTATCCATGTAACTGGAAATGTCGGCCAAACACATGTGACATAACAGAGATTCTGACTCAAACAGATAAATCCAACTTCTGTTCCACATTAGAGGAGGTGCTGGAGACCATATGAGCTTTCAGTGGGTGAGAGGTAGTAATATAGGCCAGCCAAGTCAGCATGGAGCAAAGGTGAGTCAGCAGTTAAGCCTAGAAGAAGCCTTAACAGACATCATAAGAAGATGTACGCTCCAACCAGAAAGAATTCAGTCAGGACAAAAATACTTATATTTCGACATACAATTTGAATCAATGTCTGTTTAAATAGTTAATTGATTTAAAAACTTATGGAAATTTTGAAACCTACTGCTTCTAAGGTCTTTGTAGATGTCCTGTCATAACTCTCACGATCACTTTACTTAATATAATGTATTTCTGTATGTATTTTCTATGATCTATGCCTATTCTCTCCTCTCCTCTCCTCTCCTCTCCTCTCCTCTCCTCTCCTCTCCTCTCCTCTCCTCTCCTCTCCTCTCCTCTCCTCTCTCACCTATTCTCTCCTCTACCTGTCCTCTCCCTTCTCCTCTCTCTCTACCCAGCCATCAGCAGGAGGGTCCCCCTACATGAGCCTGGTCCTGCTCAAGGTTTCTTCCTTTTAAAGGGGAGTTTTTCCTTGCCACTGTCGCTTGTTGAGGGTTAGGCCCTGGGATTCTGTGAAGCGCCTAGAAACAATTTTGATTGTAAAAGACGCTATATAAATAAAGATTGATTGATTGATTGACCGTAAATATGATTATTGCAAATGTTGACATCCTGCTGAAGTGAATTTTGACATACTCTCTCTGTATCTGTGGTCTAAGTCTGTCTGTCCATCCCATGGAGGGAGACCACTCGTCTGTAGTTCTCCTTCTTTCTTCTTTAATCAAAGGTATGTTCAAGATTTTCCTGACCTAGTTCAAGGGTCTAAGGACATCTGCACAGATTGGCATACATATTGATAAATACATGTATGATCCTACCCCTTGCTGATGCATTTACATCCTTCGCCATTTTTAACTTGTAAATTACCTGTAAATAATGCACGTGGAACTTTATGTTCAACATAAAGGTTATTAGGCAGTATTCATGACTATAAGTCATGAATATTTGATTTTCTTGATTGAAGATGCGGATGCTTCTCCCAAACTGCAGTTTACAATGGACACCTTATGCTTAAATGACAGAAGCATCATTGTTTTATTATTTCTATTTGTTTGTTTGTTTTTTGCAAATGCCATAAGTATTTGAAATTAATTAAAAAGATTTGAAGACAACCTCTCATGGCCCACCTGCAGAACCATCAGGGGGCTGTGGCCCAAACTTTGGACTCCACTGTCTTAAAAGATTTAGTTGAAGCAACTAAGCAACTACAGCCTTCATGGCTGTGATGCAAGAACTGGACCTGGAGATTCTGATATGTTTCTCTGCAGATTTTCCTAACTTCTGTCTGGTCAGGTAGAGTTTGTTAGTGTTTAGCCTTTTTCAGGTCGAGATGTTTGGAGTCAGGGCACTGGCTGGGCCACTAAAGGGCATTCACAAAGGACTGTGACCTTTGCTCAGAGTCATGACCTTGATGGAAGACAAACCTTTAACCTAGTCTGAAATCCTGAAAACAGGATCAGCTTTCTTTGAACCCTTACCACTTACCTCGCCCTGTCTCTAAAAACACCCCCATGTTGCACATTTAGTATGTGTCTGACAGGCGTTGATCTGTTCCAGATTTTATTTCAAAAGTGATGCTGACAATTAGGCCAAAATTACCGTATGTCAAGTAGTAGGAAGACTTATGTCAATGCAATATTTTAGGTTTTCTTTTAATTAACCCAAAAACTACTTTGTAATTCTGATGTATTTTGTGGGGAGAGATCAGCCCCCTTATGCACAGTTTCTTAAATGAAGTCTGAAGGCACTGATCTATCCTTTCATGCATGACTCATTTTCTAAGAAGACGTGTGTCAGTATTTTTCTTTTGGCTGTTTTATTTTGCTTAGGAAAGCAAACATCTGTGAGGCCTGTGAGGCCATATTAACAATTATTTGCACTCCATGTGCAAAAAGAATTCCAATTATTGAGAACATATAGTCAATAATTGGAATTTTGTTATACCGAGAGAATAGAAAAAAGGAAGCACCAGGCACAAAGACGCATCATCAGTCCTCAATTATCAGGAGGCCAAATCAATCTTGGAATTCAAAGAGAGCTTAAAATAAAATCCTCAACCAGAAAGAGGGTCTCTGTAATATCACTGCACTGTTAGAACCACAATGGCACAATCAGTCTCTGAATGGTGCTTTTAAGGTCCAAGCACGGCTCTTTTTTTTGCTACGGCTACAAGATATGTTAAATGTAATCCCGATTGGTAGGATCGTCGACTGAGCGCAGCAGGGTGGCTCCATCTTTGGGGGACTGGGGGACAGGTACTGTCGTTCCAGAGAGGAAATCAAAGGAGCCAACTGGAGCTGATTCAAAGAACAATTTGAACTGCAGCAGGTAGATTTGATTTCTTCTTATTACCTCTCATCAACGTTTGGAAGCAGGAATCATCTGGCAGCCTTGTTCCCATCGTTTTGACTTTTCACTCTGGTAGTTTGCTTTACCAGTCAGGGTAGATCAAATGTCACTCTCACAGGTGTGTATATAACATATTCTAATACTTTTTTAGTATTATTCTACTGTTATACGTAGATGGGTGGTATGTATTTTTCACTGTTTTGTTAAAGTGGAATTAATTGATTCATTAATTAATATTATGAAGTACTACTGATGTCGTTAAAAGGATCATGCTGTATTCAATTTGGTACTAAATTACAATATTATTGATAATTTATTTACAGAATAATGGTTTTGCCCAAAAGTCCCCTGTATGATATTTTTATTAATCTCTTTTCAGTAATATAGTAGAGGTACTTTTCTTTTATGGTGTAGATATTTCAGTGCTAACTTCTAAATACAGCCCCAAAAAATGAACCTTTCCTAGTTGTAAAAGAGAATTTGAATGAATTAATACAAAATCAAAGGTCTGAAATAATGATGCTGGGGCTGTGACATAACTCATTTATTGTTTAATTTTCTGTTGATTATGGAAACGTGGTGAATCCCAGGAAAATATCTGAGGCAAAATGTGATGTGCAGATAAAATACTTGCTCTCGAAGGTTTGTAGTAAATACTGTGCCGCCCTGTCTGCTCAATTTTACCTTTTTTTTACCCATTATCTTCAAGTAATGTAAATGTCAGTGAGGGTGGAACCTGTAGATTAATCCTCCCAATACAGCTCTCACATATGGCGTATTATGTCTTCTCAGAAAGGTAAACAAACGTATGTGTGTGTGTGTGCTGTTTGTTGACGTTTGGCTGAGTGGAGAGCAGGCTTATCTTAATGGGGCTGCATAACTGAAAGGCCATCCGTGTCCACAACACAAAGCACATGATGACTGTGCACGTGCAGACAAGGATACAAACTGTGGAAGGCTAGTGCACTATCTGGACAGCAGAAGGCTGGGCGTTCATTGGACAAAGATTAGCCAAGGAAATATTTCCAATATTAAAAAGTAGTGGTCACCTGAGTGTCGTTGGCAGAGTCGTTGGTAGGGTGACTCAGATCATTAACATGCCAATGGTCCACAGGGGCTATATTTTCAAGCTCTGTCCCCAGTGAGTTCAGAACTGAAGAAGCCTTCTGGATAGAAGGCGAAACATCTTCAAAAGAGAAAAAACACAGTCCAGTTGACAGAGAAAACTACCTTGAATATGATGACCTGGATGATTGAGACTCTACACAGAAATTACATGACAAATCAGTTCATCGTTCCCTCCTTTACGCATAAGCAAAGAATGTGAGAAGTGCTAGTAAGGGCTTCAATCCTAAACCAGAGCAGAGATTGAAGTAGAAAAACTAGATTGTTCCAAATTTTCTTATATATTGTATATTTACATGGGGAAAAAATGTAAAGTATATACTTTTGTTATTTGTTACATATTGGATACAATCTATATTTACACAAATGCCTATATATATATAATTTATTTATATGGACACTGAATAGAATGTTGCAAATAATATACAGATGTATCATCATCCAATTAAAACAACACACATGAGCACACATGCTCAAACCTGCTGATCCCTGTGACAAAGCTTGTCATTGAATTTAGAAAAGATATTGAGAAACAGATTGTTGCACAATTATCACAGGCAGACAATATCAAAAAATAAGTCAGACAGCTAGCAACAGCACCCAAACAAAAGGATAACAGCATCCTTTAGTCATACCATGTCTCATATTAGTCAACTCCAATCTGTCATTGTTCCAGGTTTCATGTATATCAAACTCACTTTTACTGAATTAACGTGTTCATTCGTCAGTCTTCTGCATGTTGGGTCCGGCCTCCAGCTGGACAACCCATTACAACTTTTTTTTTCCGCAGACAAAAGAAAATGATGGCACAGATGTCAGCAAAAGAAATTTGCATTTCTACACATGCGTGCACACGTGGACATTTACGCTTTGTTTGGGGTTCCTGCTGACTTTATCCCCGTGGAGTGGATTGCTTGGAAACCAGTGACAGATGAACGCATGGACACACAGTCATACACACACAACCTGACCGCTAGAGGAGGGCTTTAGGAGTTATGGTGCCCTCAGGTTGGGTTAATGACACACGGAGCAAGTGGTACGACAGATGGCCCCTCGCTAAGTCATATGAGGGCCTGTGCTAGCAAGCGTTGTGAATGTGAGTCTCTATTATTTGCTTGTTCACGCCATTGCACACATTTACACATATCCCTGCAGCATGGGCACTCTGGGAGCCATTCTTTGCCCTTGCAATTGTTTCTTTTCATGTCAGTGGAAAGAAAAATGAACCATGTTAGCAATTAGTGTAAAGCTAATAAGAAGCTCAGTGAAAAGCCCAATATCAGTAGCTACAAAGCTACAAGTAAGAGATCTAAAAAGTTTCATTTTCTTTTTAGATTTAAATCCCCTTCTCCTGCACAAGGTTCAACCTCTTTGCACCCTGTCACCTCTGGTTTCCATTATGTGCACCCACAAGATGGCACTAATCCATAGAGAGCTAAAAATGCCCACCCCCAAGCAGTGTTTTATTGTTCTTTATTGAACTCTGAAAATGACAACAGCATGTGTCAAATCAACAAAAGCACTTGAAACTATTGTCACATGCCCTCATGTTAGCGTCATTCACAAATGAGTCATTCAAGTCACGTTTGCAGGGAAGGTTAGAATCAGGAAAGTATTTATCCAGAGTATTCTCCACTCTGGTAAATAGAGTTATTCATTTTTAAAAAAAACAATTACTACCTGCATCCTCCAGAAAAACAACTCCAACAACCCAAACTTGTGCCATTGTATTTAGCTCTATGGGCAGCAACTTCATCACAGAAGATAAATGTTCACATCATTTAAAAACCGATGATGCAACATTGGGAGATAATTGCCCGGGTGACCTTTCACATGTGGCCACACTCAGCTACTTGTCTTGCTCAAGTTTCCTACTTTGCTAAAATAAGTCTTGACAAGGCAAATGACCCCATCCCCTCTGGAGCTGGGGTCAACCTGAAGGTTCTGCCCTCTAGAAGAAGCTTTACCCTGTTGCTCTTTGTTCCCAATTGAAGACCACAAAATATATTTTCTAAAATGATGCCCTGTAAAATAAGCATCAACCCCAAGCAACAAATGTATTACTAAAAAAATGTAATAACATTTTGCACATGAATCCTATTTTGCACGAATGGAGGCACACATTCCTCTCTTCACAAGCAGATGGCCAAAAGTCAGGTTGGTGTGTGAAGATCCTTTAAGATTGCACTTTGCACTTTCAGCACATGACTTGACGTTTGCAGACACGTGTCTTATTTATACTGAGGCACATTCACAGCACTCAAGTCATCCCACCCTTTGCTCATAACAGCATTATAAAATACAGTCTTCTTTCTTCCCCCCTCTATTTATTTGTTTGTTTGTTTGAAATTCAAGTGACATTCAAGCTTCAAGCCCAGATAAATGCAGGAGTGATGGATGGATTCAAACAATCATACGCCCATCTTGTAAAAAATTAGACCGTGTAGAAACGGAACCTGTGAACCATCTGTATCATTATTTTATATTTGCATATATGCTTCCATTGCATATATTGCCAATATGCAATGGAAGCCTGACACCTGCTGGTTATAAAAAGACCTGCTTAATTGTAGAGACAATATATTTTGTATGAAAATTGTTATATAATGGATTTGAAAGTACATGTCAATTGTATGATACATGTAATTGCTTATTATGTAATGTGCTTATTCTGGGTCTTTTATTATGCACTTTTTGAACTAGCAGAAAGTTATGGATTCAAATAAAAAGTTCAAAATGCGGCTGTGTAGCGCTGCGTTTTCATTGAATTACCTTTCATTTGATACCCATGATTCAATATGTAACCTTTTCAGGTCAATTCAAATGAAAAGATGTAGCAATAGCGCCTTCTTCGTGTGGTTATTGTGCCATTTATTGAGGAAGGAGATAGCAATTGTTTTCATAGCCTGTTCTGTTCCAGGTTTTTTTTTAACCTTATAAGTAGAAATGATCACTTGTCATCATTTGCGTCACAGCGTGCCATGGTGGACACTGCAGATGTCTGTATTACAATGCTTCCCACTCGTGACACTAGGATGCTCTAGCCCGAAAAGAGAAGACACAAGATTGAGTACAAGAGGAACAGAACATAGTGTAAACTGCCTCTGTCTGCATCATCTTCTGTACCAGCATGGCAAGTGGAAAAAAGCACTTCCAATCAAAACCTTTGTGATTATTTCATTGGGTTCTGGGCACAAATTACAAGACATTCTTGGACAAAGTCTTCATGAAAGAGTTTGTGCTGTACAATATAGACCTAAATTTGAAAGAAGAAGAACCCAAATTTTTAATTCACATGCCAATGTCTAAATATATACTCAAATCATATGTTGCATTCCACCTCACAAATCATGTGTTATTTTAGTAACAAAATTATCAAGTAAATTTTGCCACTTCACTTTGGCCATTTCCAATTTACATTTTGCTATAAATGTACACTTTCTTTTTTGGTGTTTTTTTTTTTTTGTCAATTGCAACAATGTATGATAATTTTCTTTGGATAACCTTTGAATTAATTCTCTTCTATTGGGAGAGGCAGGATCTCATCTATACAGCCACACTGAATTCCTTTTACTCATATCATCATATAGAAAACATTGGCATCGTAATTTATCAAAAACCTTTAAATAGCTAAAAAGGTGTGACAGCAGCAGTTTCACCAATTGCAAAAAAAACCCAGGTTATATCTGAGCTTTAATGGATATATATTATATGTTATATCCACTAACTTTGTCCTGTGTTGAAATTACCTGTGGATGATGGAAACTAATCATCCTGCCATTGCCTTCATTACTGCGGTAAATGATACTCAACAAGTTTATGTTTGATTATATTATTTTCTTGCCTTGCCAAAAAGCTTAAAGTTGGTTTCTCAGTCACTCCCACATAGTCCATGTTAACAATACCAAACTGTTCAGATTCTGATTTTGATGCCTCGATAGCGCCTCCTGCTGGGAACAGGAAGTGTCTTCTTTCATCCTGGAATGTATTATTCTTATATAGATGATCCGATATTTTTAATTTTTCCTCTCAAACATGCTCAACAAGTTGTGGAAGCTACATTATGAAGGCTGTGTTTGCTGTAATGGCGTCGGTGTGCAGGAGCCTCATATGCCATGACCAAACCATTTTGTCTTTCCTTCAATTTGTAACACTCTTATCATCATGACAGTTCACACATGCTTGAAGACTGACAGTACTTCCATCTGATATGAGCTGGCCACATGTCTAAACCGCGTCCAACAAAAACAAAAAATCTTTTTTTTTCTTTTTGAGTAGGCAGATGAAAATGAGCAGTTATAGAACATCTCCAGACACATCAAAAGGTCTCTGGCACCAATGGTATGAAACAAACAGGAAATATGCCATTTTGATTCAAGTGATTAATCAATTTGTAGATCATCAGGTTGTCATTAAATCCAGGCTGGGGCCTCATTGATAATCAGTTGGATATTAATTTGGGTTTAGGTCTATTTTAGGCAGTTGAAAAATGTCAGACATTGCACACATAGAAAAGTCTTTGGAACCCAAATAAAATAAATAATATAACAAAATAAGTAAAATACAAACACAAAAAAGAAATATCTATAATTGAATAATTCCTTTACTTTTTACGCTATGTATAATCTATACATAACAACAAAAAGAACCAAAAAGAAAAATTAAGATTTGACAGCGCAACACTTTAAGAACAGGACTCACACGACTCCTCCACAGAGGCACATGGTGATGACCTCTTTGGCCCTCTCTGACTCCTGATTGGTTAACTTTGTGGTACATTTGTAGCTCTGTACCATGTGGAGTGAGTGTAAAACCAGATTTGAGTGAACAGAGAGCGAGAGAGAGTTTAGTATTTAGAATCACTTTATTTTGCATTTTGCTTGTCCGGGCCTCATTAATAGGGATATTTCTCCCATCTTATCGGTTGCTGAGAGCAACCTGTTATTTTTCTCCCTGCTAAAGTCACACTTGACCTGCTCCAGCATGGTCAGCTTTTTACTCAGTCCTGGACCTGCTGTCCACACTTTGCAAATCAACATGTCAACATGTCTGTTAGTAAAATGTAATCAGAGTGAAGCTAAATTGTAAATTGGAATTCCAGAGCAGGGATGGGAAGATAAATCGATACGCTCTGATACATGGACACATGTCGGAATTGGTAAAACTCGATATTTTGATCTTTGAGTGGATGTTGTATGTGCGCCAGGAGCATATTGATGGATGTCGGAATGCACTGGTTGAAACATGCATGGCAGAGAAACACAATCATTCATACTGAAATTACACTGGGGAACAATTTTAAAAAAAAAATCTGTTGAGTTAGATTTGTATGATGATTGGCATGCTGAACCCAAAATTTCTAGCTTGTCACGTTTTTTCTCCACAGCTTACCCTTCAGAGCAAGCAAAACTAGTGATTTTACAGACTTGCCAGCTGATTACAATGGAACTCATTGACAGCTATGTGGCAACTAGTTTTTGCAGTTACAATTGAGAAAGGGTGGTGAGGTGTATGCAGCGCTCACCACACTATACGATATCCCTATAGATACTCTCAAACCATCAGCTTTTCCATCATGTTTAAGCACATACAGTGGCGTATCATTTTTGACTGTTGCACATGTTGACTCAGCTTTTACGTGTTGCTGGTCATTAGATTGTCTTTAACTGTTTCTGTCTCGACAGAATGCATCTACTGTACACCCTAGATTGTCATATTCTATTTATTATTTGTATCATGGTTTCTTGATTCATATTGTGTTTGTTTTTTGTCTTTTTGCTGGGACCTCTCGCCTGGTCAAATGAGATACTTGTCAACTGCTTTAGCAGAATGAGGTCAAAATAAGGCGAGTGAGAGCATGATATCCGAAGTTTGAGCTTCAGAGACTGGCTCTTTATTGGGAACACTGAGACATTTCACAGTACAAACGCTTTCTATTTTCATACAGCAAACAGAGCAAAAGTTGATAAGTTTATACAAAATAGACTTACAGCAGTTTATCACAACAACCACCAGACTGTAGTCTCACAAAATCAAAACAACCAAACAGCATTACCCTGCAGCGTTCCTGTAGTGGCGCTGCACAAACACCTTCTTGACGTCGGCACAGAAAAGGAAATGGCATGTCAGGTATCCGTGGAGTCCCGAAGATTCGTTTAGCTGCACCGTAGAGCTATCCATCGGTATTAGATGACATGAAGATGGCACAAATTTACATGTGACAGTGATCAAATCGAACTGACTGTAATCTAACTTGAACGGCACAGGTCACAGATATCAACATACTTTATAAACACGTTATTATAGTGCCAAACTAAACATGTAAAATTCAGATATTCATTTTCAATTTTTATTTTTCAAAATGCTTCCTGACCATCCAGAAATCAATATTTTCCAATCATAAAAAACAATGATTATTGATCTCACATCGGTAAACCAACTGCATGCTGCCAGGTTTGACCATCTTTTTCTGGACATAAAGCTGATCACAGCTATGTACAAGAGCATTACAGCCACCAGTTTTAGCTGTTGAGGTGCAACACCGTGCACATAACAGGTAAAGAACTTGACCCTGATGGCAGAAACAGAGGCAGTAAACAGCCATGCTCATCTACGAAGAGCACGCAGGTGTAATGCAGTGTTTAACATTCAGCAGGTTTTGTTTTCATATAACACAAAATCAGTATTACAGCATTTTAAATATGTACAGCACATTTATTATGAAATGGATCACTCAGGTTTACAACAGCATACAGTTGTACAAACCCATGTGTGGTTGTGTCTGTCCATGCACGGACAGGTGAAATGATGTCATAGAAGAGATATTTTACATTCACAGTTGCAGAGAAGAGGTGGGCTGGCAGAAAGAGCAAGTCAGACACATTTTTGGGACAGTTGCAAATCTCTTTCTCTGAAAGAAACACACACACACACACACACACACACACACACACACACACACACACAAACGCTCATCTATGAACGGCAGCAGCCGGCCACCCTCATTTCCCTGTCAACATACTCTTTCAGCTCAAACTTTGGCTCGTCGGGTTCCTTCATGGTCCTGTGCTTCAGCTCTCTGACAGAGAAAGAAAAGACAAAGTGGACTGTGATCACAGGCAGCCAATAGATGGCGGTATAACATCAATATTTCTGATTTGATGCTCTGGCAGCGTGTGTTTGTGTGTGTGTGTGTGTGTGTGTGTGTGTGTGTGTGTGTGTGTGTGTGTGTGTTTGTGTGTGTATATATAAACCATCAAAGGCATCCTGGCAACTGTACACTATCTGTGGGTTTCTGTGCCAGTCTGCGGCTCTATTCCTGTCAACGTTCCCACCATGCACACCCGTTACCATAACGAAGCGTTGACCAAATCCCACACAATCTGTCCAACTCTTATTTACCTTAAGCATAGGCTGAAAATAGCAACCAGGATGTCTAAAAAAAAAAAAAAAAAAAAGGGCATTTTCATATTTTAGGATTATGTGCCGACATTGACGACACCTTTTTGCGTTTTCTATCATCATGTTGTGGCAGAAGAGTAGGCACATAAAAAAGCCTCAGGAAAAAAGAAAATGACTTTTCAGTGTCACTGTCAAGCAAACAACAACAGCCCAGTTATTGTCACATCTGTGAGCGTTCATGTTCTGGGACATCCGTGTGTCAGAAGCTGGTCATGAGTCAACAAAAGAAGTGGCTGAAGGACGTCAATCACGTCTTTGCTAACCTCTGAGAGGACAGGCTAGGTTCTAATTAGTGATGCAAGATAAGAAAGACTATTTTTGCTTCACAGAGGACTATAATTACCTGCTCCTGGGGGCCGTGCCACTAAGAATGCAGAAAATATTTTATTCACATTGATAGATTGGAAAAGAAAGGTGATAAAATGTAGTAACATGGCTTGAGGGTAAGAGACGCTATGATGTGCTGAGCATACGGGCATGTTTACTAACAGTTCTAATCATTATAAATAGTCCATTTGACAACAAATTTCGTTGGAGGCTGGATTGAACCTGTACAGCACTGACCGACCTGATTTAAATGTTTTTCCAATTCCTCACATTACATAAACTCTAGAGAGTCTCTAGAGCGTCTTAAAGACTGACACCTACAGTTCTTGCAGGTTGAAAAGATTAAGATTAATATTTTAACATAGCAGCCAATAAGAGAACTGGAATTTCAAAAGAACCCCGGAAGACCTTGCGGGGTCCTGAAATATCTCTGATGTACAGACAAAAGATGGCAGCACGATACAGACGTCTCCTCTTAATTGGGGCGGCCGTAGCTCAGTCTGCAGGGGACTGAGTTGGGGATCGGACAGTTTCTGGTTGAAGTCCTGGTTGCTGGCCAAAAACGTAATGTACACTGAGGATCTCAGTTATATACTGTATACTGGCATGCAAAAAACGAACATCAAGGTGGAGTCTATATTGGTAATTGTTGGCTAACTTTAAGGAGCATTGTGGACGATGTATAAGGGTTTAATCCCAGCCCAAAATGTACTGACGCATAGTCTTTTTTCCCAGAGACTAAAGCTACAGTCAGGCGTGCTGCTTGACTCACTTGGCCACCGCAGTGAAGGCCAGCTCCACGTTCAGTCCAGACTTAGCACTGGTCTCCATGAAGGGCACTCCAAACTCCTGCACAGAGGGACATTTTGTTACCACGCATACTTGTCATGCAGATATGGACGATGGTAAGTTTTATAGCCGAAAAGGTCGTGATTGTTGGAGAAGGTTTACATTCAGAACAATAAATGTCATTCAGCTATTTTCTCCCTTAATTCTTCCAATTTATAGCATTGAAAGATATATTAAGATAATGAAAGGTACCCTCAGGTATCGCTAATGTCATTCTGTGAGTGTGTAAATGTCAATGTTGCTGCTGTGTATCTCCACTTTGACAGTTGCTGTGCTTCTTCTGCATTTCTAATCACCACTTGTGCTGCTCTAACACATCTCAGAGCTTATCTGTGAGAAACGGCCTGGAAAATTGAGTTAGCTTGCCCGAGTCATCTATGCAAAATAAAAACTATGTGACTGTGTGATTACAAACACTAATCAATGAGAGGTGCAGCAGGTACATGAGGGGACTTTGAAAGCCCGTGTGCGAGCTTGGGCTGATTATGTGCAGTTTGTATTTCACCCTTGTTAAATGTGTAGAATCGCAAGTAAATGTGTTTGTTGGTTTTATGTAGCTTACCTTTGCCAGTTTCTCTCCCTCCTCTCGCCTCACCACTCGGTTATGAGTGGAGTCGGCCTGAAAAACAACGGACAGGCAAATATGCATTAGGCTCACTTGCCAACCCCCCCCAACGTAAGTGGAGGTTAGTGCTGACTAATGAGGAACTTGGAGTAATTTGTGTTGTTTTTTTGTGTTTTAAATGATTGATAACATGCTAGCAAACAAAAGCTAGATTTTACCTTTAAAACATTGATTTTCTGATTGTTGGAACCCATTAACTTATTACCTGTCCAATAATATCTTCAGAACTGCCATGGATAGCCACTGTTTCATCATAGGTTTTGTTATTTAATTATGTTAAAACTAATTGTAGCATCATGTGTTTTGTTTTCTAATGCATAAGCCTAAATAAAGGTAAATAAATGTTGGCTTTATCCAAAAACCACAATGCCTTCTTTCTCTCCTCCCTCTGAGTCCATCTGTCTGTACATCTGCCCACTTTGGCGAGAGGGTCCTCACCTTGTTACCCAGCAGCATGACGACCACGTCCTGCTGGGCGTACTCATGGATCTCAGTCAGCCACGCCTGGAAAAAGCACCAAATTGGTGAAGGAATGCAAAACATGGACGGGAAGAGAAAAAGATAAAGGCTCAGAAAACATTAGCAAGAGATGTTGCTGATATGTACAAAAATACACTAAAATTTTTAATAATTGAATGTAATTAGTTAAGAACATTACTGTTAGAATGCTCAACACAAACCCAAATCCCAACCCAAAACCAATTTAGAACTGTTTTAGAATCAAATTGGGGGAAAATAATTACATGAAAAACTTCATGAGAACTTGCATTTCGTCACGACAACTCCTAGTGGTGCTCAAGAGTGTTCATGGCCCCCATGTGCCTGTAAGCCTTCTATAAAACATCTGGGCACCTTCCTGGTTCTGATGATGGATGGGCCACCGGGGGCTCTCCTCCCGGGGATGTAAGCGTACCCACAAGGATTTTGGATCCCTCTAATGACAGCCCCCTTCCCTTGCAGTGCTGATGTTCTTTAATTAAAGTAATTCTTTAATTACATCAAACCACAGAACCAAAGTTTCGATTCTGCATTTCCTCATAATATTTCATTAAATTTACACATTGGAGTAAACTCATTTTCCTATTTAGCAGTATGCAGCTCTGAAGAAAGAAAAAAGTCACTGCTTTGTTTATTTTTCCTAATCAGCCCAGAACATGAAGGAAATTATTATATATCTCCATAATCAACAATCTTTCATGTTCACTGGGCAGATATTGACACATCTGCTCTTGTGTCTGTGATTGGAAGATGGAGAGGACACGAAGAAACAACTCCCATCTAAGAACTTTCTACGAGCTCTTCAGTCGACCATTTTCTTGTTTGCAGGGTACCGCGAAGGACAGATTGGCTTTTCTGGGATTCCATTTAATAAGCCCAGAGAAACGCGTGGAAATGATGGTGAAAGGTGTGATGAAATGCAGCTCTTATGCAATCGCTCCAAAAGGGCGGTTCAAGGTGGTGTCAACACTCTCACTGGCAGGAAGGTGTAACAGGAAGGCTGTGACATAAGCTAACAAAGGCTCGACAACCAGGCTCTGAAACGGGAATTGTTATGCTAACGACAAGAGAAATGGCATCACGAATGGTTCTTCACTAAATAAAAAAGTCCAAAGCACAAATGCAAGATGGCAAAGGGCAGCTGTAATTATACATCATTTGTGATTCAGCCATGTGACATGTGAAGCTTCCTGATATCCAACAGCACTGCGTAACTAATTCAGGAGCGCAATATGCATCCCTGAACAATAAAAAATCCATCAAATGCTAACTATTCACAGCACGGACAACCAGAGCTCAGTTTATTAGATTAGCCGTGAAGCATTTATCATTTCTAGGGATGTGTCCTTTGAGACGGGAACTACTGTGAGTTACCAAGCTCACACAAGAAATAAAAAGAATTCATACAACGCAGTAGCAGTAGGAAGGTCAATTTTGGGACCGATTTAGCTCTGAATGGAGGATAACAATGCCATAAACATAAAAACAATCCCACTTCCACAGAGCTCCGCATCTCTAGATTTGTGAGCTACCCATTATGAGCATATCCACACGCGCCATCTGAAAAAGAATCACAAGGCCCTCATCTAACATTTACAAACCCATTTCTTGAATTGTAGCACTACAACAGAACCTCTGCCACGTGGACACAATCTCATATGTACAGATCTGTAACTTTCTTCTTTAATTGATGAAATCCATGCATGGATACAACAATTTGCAGGCAGACCCAACTGAGCTGCTGTCTCATGCCTCAATGAGCACACATCCATCGATCAATCCGACTGGTGTGGAGCAGAGAGATTCTTTAATACTTCTGAATTAAAAATGGTAGAACGATCATTTCTCTCCGACACACATGCTGTCTACCTTCCTTGCCAAAGATGCTCAGATTAGCTGTAATCCCATTGTGAGGTATAAAAGTTAACAGTATTTAATGCTCCCACCCTTCATTACAAGGAGAGCGACATAAATCCGCCAGGCAGAGCAGCACCAGCAGACCTGCCAATTAGGCCGCCTTGACACATCTCATGTTGTGGGTGGATTCATGAGGGAAAAGGAAAGCTGCTGAGTTCAAAGGGTTCCCAGGCCACACGGCACTGGGAGCATGGTGGGAAGACACGTGTACGTGTCTGCATGTGGCAGCTGGAGGGGGGCGCGTCGAGTATGTGCGCAGCAGCGGGTCCTCACTGTTGCCTCACCACATCCTCCAAGCAGTATAACGAAAGGTTCCACCAGACAGATGCGCGCACCTGAAAGGTCCCTGAAGAACACTGGGGCCACATTTACACAACAACGTTGTCACCAGAAACGCAAAAGAGTTTCCATTTCAAAATCGTTTCAAAATTTGTTTACATGGAAACAGTGTGTAAAAGATGTGTGTACAAAGAAAAGACTGTAGTGAACATGCCGGGCCACTAGTTGGCGTTGCTGGACAGAACGTTAGTCATTGACTATATAACAAACTGGTCAGAGTATTGACACGGCAAAGACACAATTTGTTGGAGGAGTGTTTTCATCACTACTGTCTGCTACTACTGTTTACCAAAATTATATAGTACAAATGAGATAATAAGATGGTTTTTGATGCTTATTTGTCAAATTTATGGAACATGACACATCATCCACATCAAAACTGTATTCTCTATCTAAAAAAAATGAATAAAAATGCACTCAAAAACTGCCTATCTTGAGAAGGCACCTTTTAAATGCTAAAAATCTGTGTTGTAATTATGAGGAATTAATATGTAGTTTGAAGGAATTTGTAACTATTAAAATTAATTTAAATTAATTGCCTGAAACAAAGTAGACACAAATTCATCCAATTTGAAAATTGAACTTTAGTTAAGTTTGCATGCATGTTAATTAAAGTATGAAAACGTTTCTAGAGTTTGGGGCAGTTTAAAATGTGAGATCGGCCAGCACTATTTAAAAATGATCAAAGTTATAGTTGAAAAATAATCATGAGGGTTTCAAGTGAATCTCACGGGCGGCTGAACTCAGGTGCTCTGCTGAACCAGGGTTTATTCTCTCACACAACTTTCACACTATTGTGAAAACAGTTGCCAGTTTATGGGTGTTGATTTGGGGAAGCTGTGGTCAGATGAGGCGGGGTGGGTGTTGCCTTTTGGAGACATTGACACATGGTCAAGAGAGACCTGAGTCCAGTTTGAAAGAGAAGTAAAAACAACTCTGCAGTGAAGGTAATAATGTTCCTCTTGGTGTTACAGATTTTGTTTGTTTGCATTAAAATGAGAATTTAAGGAAGATTTAGTTTACAGGAGCAGTTAGAGGAGGTTTTAGGAACTGTATGATTGAAGTACACATTCTCTTTAAGCCATGTTGTCAATTGAAATTAATAACAATAATAAGGGGGCATATTTAAAACTTTTTGCTGTGTAATTCACTGCAGCCATGGACTGGGAAACTGTTTAATCGGGGTTTGATCGAGTCAGTTATTTTGTTCAACTCATCATACGATCAAATGATGAGAGCCATGATTATTACACATTCATTAAAAGCTCTGATTACCAGATTTAAGGTGATTCTGCTTCCCTGCCAGCATCTGCAGGGTATTGCTACCTCAGCTCGCAAATTTAGCAATTTACAATTAAACTGATGTTTGCTGAGTCTTCTCTCTGTCTTCACTCTCACCTCAGTGCCTCTGTCTGTCAAAAATTTGAATTTGGGGGAAGTCGTCTGTTCCTCTTTTACTCCTTTGACCCTTTTTTCTGTTTGATATTTCTCTACCCTCCCCAGAGGCTTGACAAAAACACAAGTTCCACTATTTCAGGAAAGATGGAGACGGGTGCAGCATGCAGCTGCAGCAGCGCTGCCCGCAGTGACCTCATGGGTGGAAGCGTGTCCGACATCCCAAATATCTACACAGCACAGAACAGAGGCCGCAATAACAGGCAAAGTCTGAGCCAGGACCCTGGGGAGCACCCTGGGGTTTCGCCCTGCTCTAATCAGCCGTGGTGGTCAGCAGAGTTTTTGAAATGTGGGCCCTCCCCCATCATCACAGTGAGGAAGAACAAGAAGCAACCACAGCCGCCTCGGCGCAGCACATCCCTCACTCAACCGACATCAAAACCCTGCCCGATATTCAAACGCTACTCCTGCCCGCCCATTGGGATTGGTCGCTCAACGAGTCGTCTGTACTCCCACTCATCCTCCTCATCCTCTTCCTCCACATCCTCCTGCTCCTCCCCTCTCCCTGTCCCGACGTCTCTCATCACCGGTCCCGACCCTCTCGGATGGAAGTTGCGTCCAAAGTCCAGATCTCGCCATGTCAGCAGACTATCCCTGCAGATTCCTCTCCCTGTCATCGCTCCTGACCCCTCAGCCAGAGCCTCTGCTAACTCTCAACATACTCAATATTCCAAACCCACTGTCAAACCATTCCACCGCCGCCACTCAGACTCCTCGGCCCTCCTCACTTCGCTGGCGACCCAGAACCCCGCTGTGACCCTTGAAGCGCTCCGCGCCCTGCATCTCCGGCCAGTCACCGTTCCTTATGAGACCGATGACGTCTTCAGAGAAGTGAAAGGCAGCGGCGGCAAGGTGAAACAGAGCAAACAGCCGCGTAAAATACCGCCGCCAGTTCCAAAGAAAACGTTGATGGCAAGACGAAAAGCTAAGATGATTGCTCTTTCCCAGCGAAGCGCTAAAGCCAACGAAGAACACATTTATGCCTGCGTTATAAAACCAAAACAGTTGGGTCAGACTGAGCTGAAAGAGGATGAGACACACACTGGTAAGGTAACACCTGTGAAAATACAATAAATGTAACCACTTTCTGTTATACTTTTTCAGAACCCCCCCCCCCCCCACTACTCATAGCAATTCGGCCAATAGCTGTGAATAAAAAAAGAGCATTTGAATGTCAGAGGATGCATAAATTGAATTCATGAAGTAAAAAGTCTCTCTCCCAGTGATAAAGCTGCTATACTGCTGTTGGTGAATTACTATTTCTGTTCTTATATCGCTTCATACATTGCTAGATTTGATTTTTTTAGTTTTAAAATTTGTCAATCATTAACCTGGTTCTTATCATATGCCAATTATAGTTAAAGTGTGCCTAGTCAGAGAAAAAAGTGTTGATAATCACAGACAACAATGCTGAGATGCACAGCTAAATTGAAATAAAAATGGAAATTGAATCAACTGTCAAAATGGTCAGAAATATTTTTTTTTTAAAGAGTGGGAGCTGCAGGTGTTTATATTGTTACTGTTGTTTTTGTTTTGAACTAGCATTAGCCATGTGATGTGGTCGAGGGTAAAAGAATCACTTCTTGTTTCAGCAGGTCTGCATCGTGTCGCTCACTCTAACTGGGAAAGGTCCACTGCCCATTTCCCTGGCTGAGGAGCTGGACAGGATGCTGCATTGAAGACTTTGGTTGCTTGGACATTTTCCGTAAATTATCTGCATAATTAATGGAAAAGTGGTCCGTGGTCCTCTAATCTAAGCACGCATGCAGGATGTTTCAGTTTCTGATGTTTCTAATAAACCCAATAAATCACAGAGCTGCCGTTCCATTAGACCCCTCAGGATCTCAGGACTGTTGGTTTTCTGGTTATTCCCCAGAATAAAATCAGGTGCAGGGAAATTTGCCATTATTTCCTCCTGTGGGATCGTCTCCCTGATTATTTTGCTTACTGAGCAGAAGTTAAGTACATTTAAAAGTAATTTTGAAAAAAAAAAAACAGTTCTCTGTTCTCCCAGGCCTCTGATCAAGATTCGTGGGCTGGTACGTCATGGAAACCATGGAAATGCCACTACACTGATAACAAGCCACATCCTCGCTTTGTCAGCATCAAATGAGAAACGCTTCACATTGCACAGGCAACTTTCACATAGGAGAAAGCCTGTTTGACTGATCCATCAGGAAGCACTTTAATTTCATCACTTATGTGTAAAATCTGTTCGAGAAAGGAACAAATAACACTACAGCTGGTGAAATCTGTAGTTTCTCAGGCAGTTTCATGATATTTCAGCAGGGTGGGGTGTAAAGAAATGGATACGACGCAGACTGAGATCTACGTATGAGAATCTGGGTTTAGTCCTTTGAGAATCTGCCAATTGTCAAGCAGTGAGAGACGTGCGGTGTAGGCTGCAGGCAATGCTGCTGGCAGGTGTGCACTGGGACCAAAGCAGAACATCACACAAGCAAATCAAGCACACAGAAGTACACACTCCATATCCCAACCAGAGTATACGTTTTCAACAGTTTAACCCTAATCTAATCCCAGTGCTCAAGTCCAACTGAGTATTCCAGAAATACAGCTGCATTTTTAAGATCTGAAACAATATAAATGGAGCTAGATAAAAGCAAAAAAGTTCTTCCTGCAGCGTGGCAAACAAGATTTCTATTTTCTAACAAGTTTCTATTTTTCCCCCAGCATCAGCACATGGGAAATCAAATCTTTTTGTCTTTTAATAAACTCTGTGCACCGAGGAGGAGGGTGTAGGATAAAATCCTCCTCAAATATGTAGCTTTTCATGCAAACACTGCTGGATCTACTGGAATAATATAGTCAAAAGTGTAATCATTCATATAAAACAGTTGTGATTTTGTAATAAAAACCCTCCTGCTTTCCCAGGTTCTTTCATTGGGTTTTTATTTCAATTAAAACCCATCCTTGTGGAAAACGTGATTGAAGGCTCAAGTCCAATTACAGGGAGGACAGATAAATGTCACCAGAAATAACTGTAAAACCATCCTTACTATTCACAGTAAACCTGTCGCTACGAGAGGAAGATCGTAGGAAGGAGACAATAATGAACACAAGGTCAACACCTATATAGCCAAAATAAGGACAAAGGAAGTGTCGGCACAAGAAATTAAGGATTAGCAATCATTAGACAGTATATAAGTTGCTCGATCTACACTGAACATGCAGTTGTTGCACTGGTAAGAGTTGGTTGCCACTTGCAGCAGACATTCGGCATCTGAAAAGCTTAGGGAGGGAAAACGCTGCCAAGTTTTACCAGAAGTCATTTAATTTGGCACCTGCAAAAATATTGAAGGAATACAAAGCAGCAGATGCCAAGAATGAGAAATGAAAACATGCTGCAACCTAAATTTTCTCGTCTTTCTGTCATTCCCTTAGATAAAATCCCTGCTAAAGGGTTCTTTCTGCTTAGGTTTTTGCTTGTTCTAAGTGTGTATTAGCACTAAAGCAAGCTGTTTCTCTACCAGGGTTTGGAAAGATGCTACAAGGACACTTGTCTTGACTGAATGTCAGCTGTCAGGTCTCACAAACACCGATGACTGGAACTGGAAGAATGAAAAAAGTCTCTGAATCCTGGGAGGCTAATTGAGATGAGATGCCTGGATGATTCGGAGGAACAAAGAGACTGGGATGAAAAGGCTGAAAAAACCAGAGATCTTTTCATCCTTCAGAGCCACGAGAGCAGAGGAGGCAGAAGTGATACTTATTAGCTTGCTGCAATCTCTCTCTCTCTGTTTGGAAGTGTGTGTGTGTGTAGAACACAGTACTCAGCTCAACTCTCTTCATGCCTCGACCAAAATACCTCTTGTTTATGACTTCATCAAACAAATTCCAATTACATCTCTTCTTTAAGCTCCTTCTGTTCTCCACTGAGCCCGGAGTAGAAGAGCTCATCCACCAATCAGAGGGTCCACAGGTCCATCGATTAAATGTTGACATGTCCTTGGATTAGAGTGTAATGCACCCACTGTTGGTGTGTAGGTGTGTGCGTGCAATGTCAACATCACTGATGTCACCTACAAGTCTCTGGAGATAGAACGTGAAGGTCAGGTATAACTCTGGCTGTCTTTCCGGATGATCTGAAAAAAGGGAGCCGTTCATTCATTCCCTTTTGACTACTCACTACATACTGTAGGAAAATCGGAAATTGGCTTCGGTGAACTACTGAGCTAACTCACTGATAAGCTGAAATTCCAAGTCGAAGTGGCGCTTCAAATGGCGTCAAAGCATCGCATAATAATCACGTGTCAGATTGACGTCAGCGTCGGTTGAACATTTTATTTTTTAATGATTATTAAAAATAAAACAGTGGTCATTTGGTTATTGATGTGCTATTATGTCATTAGAATTTGTTTGAATTATTAATGAATAATTAGTGCCATGTCTAGCTTGCATGCAACTGCAAAGG
The DNA here is from genome assembly GCF_901000725.2 of Takifugu rubripes. Classification (NCBI taxonomy): domain Eukaryota; kingdom Metazoa; phylum Chordata; class Actinopteri; order Tetraodontiformes; family Tetraodontidae; genus Takifugu; species Takifugu rubripes. The sequence goes on from NC_042285.1 coordinate 9,227,409, forward strand.
GTTGTGGGATACATTGCCTGGCTAGGAGGCATCCACTATTGTCCACTATTTTTTACAGTGCATTATGGGACAGAGTGCACTACAGAGGGTACAGCAATCCTCACTCATTTGGACAACATTTGGACCCTCCTTCAGAATAACATACGCACTATTGAGTGCACGCTATAGGGTACAGGGAGCAGTTTTGGACACCGCTTGATTTTGTCACACTCAAAAATGGCCATTACACAGTCTGTTAGCAGGATAGACTTGGATTGCACACTAGAAATAGTCCCTTTTCTAACACTTTTACACTGAGATGTGAGCAACTTTGTATGTGACCTGGAGACATATTCATTCAGAAGAACATAGAACTCAATATAAACAGTATTATTAAAGGGATGTTCCATGCAAATTAAACCAGTAAATGATTCAGTGTATTAATAAAGGAATAAAGCAGCTTTCATTTAACACAAAAAGAGTGTCGCAAGGATGAATGGCGGTGGAGGAGACAGAGGGAGATGGGAGATTCTTTCCTCCAAAAATGTATTTTAATTTACCAAAAATAAAGTGGCGTCAGAAGATGCCAGGCTAAATCCATACAATACATACAGACCCTGCACACTCTTACACCCCACCACTTTAACTTTTCCAACAATTTTCTTTTCCTCCAAAAACAATGACCAACCAACTCAATAACCAACAAGAAGCCCTGTCTTGGGCCTACTACAGGGCTTTTATACCTGTAGCCCCTCCCACAGGTGAAACCAATTATCAAAATTATTACGCTCACTAATACATTTACAAACACAAAATTACAACCGAAAAGAAAATACAAAATATGCGTAAAACTTCCAAGACAAATTTCCACCACCAACAACCACCCAGTGCACAGTAAAATACATGTTCAATTTATCCCAATAAAACACCCCCGCTAAAATAGATTGTGCCGTAGCACCCCGCGAAACCCCTCCATATATACAATCATGGACCAGTCCTTCGGTTTCCCCAAACGAGGAAGTATGTCCTGCTGGTGAGCTATGGTAAAAAGTGGTGTGTATGAAATGCTTAAACCGGGTAACCATAAGACAGAACAGAATGGAAATGAAATGTTTGTGTGTGCGTATGAAGTGTGTGTATGAAGTGTGTGCGTATGAAGTGTGTGCGTAAGTGGCACGGCTCACTCCGTGACATTATTATTATTTTTTAAACAGAACAAAGTTCTGTTATTGGTAAAACTTAAAAAAATAGATAAAGCCTTGACTGAAGGTTTAATGTGTGATAAGAGCCGGAAAGCTGGTGGGAAATTGATGGAAGGGAAAACAGCAAAATAAAATAAAAAATGTATGTGCAGAAACGAGCATCTTTTTTTCTCTGTTGAGCGGCTGTTTCCTTGACAAAAGAAAAGGAGCATGTTGAGTAAACCATCAGAGCAAATCAGCAACAGGGTTCTGCTTTCTGTTTACCCCAAAACCGCTTGCTTCCCCTGCAGCTCATTTAGGCAAAAATTGGCACAGAGATTCATCATTTTCTCTACTAGATTAACCAAGCTGTGCCAAAAAACCACAAACATGTTTATCATAGAACCCTGTAACAAAATTGTTACTGCATTCGTTTGAAATGTTAATTGTTTAAAAAGCACTCTGTTGCTTTAGTAATGTAATAACAGCTCACATGTGAGCTAACGCTAACAGTAACGCTACTATAGGGAGGTCAACATGAGAAATGCAATCACACAAAGGTCATTGGTTCAATTCCAGACCCTTGCATACTACAAATCCAGGGGTCCTTGGGCAAGATTTTGAAAAGAGGTCTTTTTTCAAGGGTAAATACATTTATTAGCTGCAAAAATATTTTAATTTATAAAAAACAAGTTTAGACTGTTGGCTCCTCCTGAGCAGATGTCACCATAGCATGAATCGACAATCTGTGCGTGTGTGTGTGTGTGTGTGTGTGTGTGTGTGCATGAATCAAACAAATCAAATCACTCTTTATTTATATAGCGTCTGTTACAATCAAAATAGTTTCTAGGCACTTTACAGAATCCAATGTGAACGTGGTGGATAGCTTCAAATGTTGAATACATAGATTTTTGGCTTTAATCCCTGCAGAAGAGTTAACAAGTCCAGTCCACAGTGCTGAATTACAACCTGCTGCCAATCACCAGCACAGCATACACGGCCAATTCCACTCAGCTAATGGCTCATTCTCTCGACATACTAAATGCCACTTTCTTCTGTTCCATCCTTTGTGAGCAGATAGATGCAGATGATTAAGCCTGGTCTTGGTAATGTTTGCCAGTCCTAAATATCCACGTACATTGAAGGCTACCACAGAGTGGAAATCAATTTGCAGCGGAGGCATGGAGTGAAGACGATAAAGTGCCATGATACAAAAAATGCAGGCTACTCAGTACCCTGAGTACTGAGTAGCCTGCATTTTATGCATTTTATCTGCTTTTTATCAGTCTCTTTTCATTTATCTCCCACATTTTCATTCACTTCCTCATTTCACTTGCTACCCGAGCGAAACGTACCACTCCTGAATATGTTATGAGCTTGATTTAAATTCAGTTTCTGAAACTTTGAGGTGTGTTGGAAACACGAATCACACAGGTTACAGATAAATGTTCTGCAATGTGACAAATGTCCCCAACTCAGTCATGCGTTATCATGTGGGGGTTTAAAGGAAAACATATGGATTCTTAGGAAGGCTGCTGGTGAAGCAGAGCCTTTCTCCTGTAGTCCATAATTTCACCGTCTGGTGCTCAGTATGTAGAGTGCAGCCTGCATTTCCGAGCCTCGATCTACTAATAACAGCTGTCTGCCACAGGAGTGGTGAGAGTGGACTAGAACCCTCACCGGTCTCCCTCATCAAAAAAACATTACATGAATATAGACAGCCGAACTCTAAAGACAAGATGTCGATGAGAATAGACACAGTTGATGGGAAAGACTCCAGCTACGAGAGGGTTTCATACGCAGAATATCATTTTTTTATGTTTAACTGAATAACTGTCAACACACACTAGGTAGCAACATGTTTGTGTTTTGTGCTTTACTGTTACCATGCCAACTAGATCTGTGCTGACTATTTTTAGAGTATTTGCCATTATCTTTATTTTTAACACCAATATATTTCATTGGATTGTGATTGTGAAAGTCACATATTCACATATTTGTGAAAATTTGGCTCTAAATTCAGATTAAGGTTTAACAGCTGACTGCTTAACCTGACTAGAAATGCCTCTATTACTCACAATCACAACCACACACACACACACGCACACACACACCCACACGCTTTTACACCGACTGGTTTTATTGGTATTGACCTTCACTCTCAGGCACAGGAACCAGGGAGAAAAATCAATAAATCATTAAATCACTGAAAGCCCTCTTGCAAAAGTACAGCTTTGTTGCTGTCAAGGGTCTAACAGTTATGAAGTCCAAAAATCTGGAGCACACCTGTGGCAGCGAGGGGTGCCGAATTCAGCAAGATTCAGCAAATGCACACAGTCGAGATTTTCAGATCTGGGCTACTGTGCTTATATTGATTAAAAATACATACTATATGAATCTAACATGGTCACTATCAACAGGAAATTCACAATTGTAGACTGATTCACAGTGCTGGAAGCCACTTAGTACAAAATGGTGATCAGAGTTGTTTTAGGTACCACTAAATGGTCTAGGGAACTGGCAGGTCAGTCGGCAGCACCAAGGCAGTGGGTCTGAACTGCTCATTTTAGTACACAGCAGCAATCAGGGTACCTCTGGGTAGCGTGAGGTGGTCTTTGCAGCCTCACAAGGATATGTCTCCCCAGGTCATCACTGATCTTCCCTTTAAATTGCTCATTCTGGTGGATATGCACGTTTCCATCCCCAGTAAATATGGGAGGCGGGAAATTTACAAGAACCGTTCCTCTCCCTTGGCCCTCTCCATGGTCTCCACTGCAGGGTAGGACCCCTCGGCGAAGTCACGAGTTCCGATCGCCACGTCATGGTTGCTGCAGTTTTTACCGCAATGTCAATGGGACAAGCAACGAACAATAACAAAGATTCCAACAGTGAGGAAGAAGGGAAACATGGAAGGAGCCGATTCAACATAATATTCTAAGAGAATATGATTTCATACAGCTCCATGAAGTGTGCAGCTACATAGTTTCACCCATGTAATACTTATAAAATACAAAACAAGATATGTTTCTGGTTCATGTGTTGGTGTACATGGTGGTGGATGCTATGAAGGAGAAGCAGTGCAGTGTATGCTAGGCTAATGCTTCTCTTCTGCTGCATTCTGCATCACGCCCTACTCTAGGTTTAGCTAATCAGCGCCAACACCAAACCGCATCCAAGAGTTTTCCGGGGCTGAGCTGAGCACCTACCTTGGAGCAGGGACACAGTTAAGCCCCATAAACATTCCTGTAAATGGCTGTTCGGGAAAGGTTCCTGCAGTGGAGACTGCTGCCTGATGTTGCAGGCAGCAGAACGTTCCCATTCTGGTAGAGCTGCACCACTAACCACAAGAATCAGCCAGGGAGTATTTTCACTCCCTATCACCCGCTGCCTGAGATCCTTTCTCGCCATTCTGATGGTTCCAAAGTTCTGACTTGTTACTAAGAGGGACCAAGCCTTTTCCATTGGGGCTCCAGAAGTTTTGATTGTCTTGCAAAAGAATCTTAGGCAGGGAAAACTTAATATTGTCTTCTTAAAACTCGCTTATAGCATATAGTTGGGATCGTTTACTGTTTTATTGCTTAAACTGTTGCTCTTATCTGTAACCTTGACTGCATAAATAACATTTGCATTAGCTGATTTCTGCATAATCATCCACCACTGAATAGAAATGGACTCTTGGTGTCATTTTAGTCCATTATTCATGAAGTGCTGCATATGTGCTATTGGGTAGCTTTTGACACGTTTGTGCCACTTAAGGGAGAGAGACTTTGCCTCCTCCTTCCTCATTGACTTTGCTCTTCATTTCCATTACATCCAGAGTGTCAAATATCCGAAAGTGTGAGCTCATGCTTAAAATTTAAAACATAATGAAGGGGGGGGGGCTGTTGAGAGAGAAGCCAGCGGTGCCTTTTTACCCTCCTGGGAGGACTCTATCTCCTGATGTAAAGCATTTTACACACCTACACACACCTGAGAACACAGGCACACTGTACACACACTGTAATTGAAAGTCCACCTCTAACACGAAGACTCTAAATATAACTGCATCACATCAGCCCAATGGATCCAGAGACACTGGAAGGCCCACAGTTATCTGCTCTTAAATGTGCTCTGCAGTCATTAAAGAAGAGCCACGAGAGATGATGGGAGTGGTGGCAGAAGGTGGCAGAAAATCAACACTGGGAAGTGAGGGCAGAAAAGTGGTGCTGCGACAGACCCCGTGGGTGCAGTATCAGAGCACCCTCACCAGTCGAGCCACTAACCGAGGAACCGCTAATGTCAAATGTACCTGTGGTTGAATAAATATAATGACGCATCTGTCTTGAATCAACATACAGTCAACATTTCACTTCTAGCATTCAAGGACCATTATGTCCTCCAGGAAGCCAGGAAGAATTGAGCACAGAAGCAAATGATGGCAAGAGCTCTTGAATTGTGTTAATATGCAAATTAGCTTCAGTGTTCCACTGTCTAGCTCTTAACCCCAACCCATTCTCATGATGAGATCTATCCCCCAGTGTATCCTGCATACTCCCTGGATTCTTAATGACTGTGACCATAAAGCCTCCAAAGAAAGGGCCAGAGGGCTTTCAGGACTTATTCTTTATTACCAAGGGACCTTAGCACCATTGCCTTCTCTAAGCCTGAGTGAAGTAGATTTATAGGTTCTATCATAATCTGTGCTGTCTCTGTAGGCTGAGCGCCCTGACCTTTATTTAACACCTTTATTTAATATTGTTAATGAAGCAACTTCTCCAGAAATCTCTACTATAAACAAATAAATGGGTGTGTCTTACCCTGATGTTGTCGAAAGATGCTTTGTTAGAGACATCATAGAGAAGGAGGAGAGCTGTGGAAAGAAAAATATCACAAATTTTCAAGTCAGTAATTTATTGAACATAATCGAGCAAATGTTTACTGGGCGTGAGCGCACCCACACAAATTTTAAAGTGTTTTGGGACACACAGTTTCACAGTATTATTACCGGTAGTTTGCCTATGGGTACAATAGAGCTTAAATAAAGCAATCAAGATTTATTGTGAAGACTTTTAGCTTCAACATCAGGAGCTTTCTGAAAATAATGTAATATTTTATTTTGTCAAATTTTATGTCTTCTTTTGTTTCGACCAACATAATTAATACTTTGATGCAGCCAGTGAGTCAAGTCCGGAGCTGACAGACTGCAGCACATCATATTTCCTCCACTGAGATGTTTTCCTAAACTCCATGAACCTAGTCACCAGTCAGTGGTCAGGTATTTTCAGAGCCCAGGAAATTAGATACCATGCTTAAACATGGGGTTAAATCCTGGTTAAAAATCCATACTTCATTCACCTCCTCATTACTTTTCTGCTCAAATCTATTGTGCTACAGCATAGCGAGTGACAAAAACACAAAAGCTTCCCTCCTCCATCCACTGCTCAGGCCAACATCAGCGCTGTCTTTCTTTTCTTGCCATGGAAATGCCACTGGCTGCATGTAAAAAAACTGTGATGATTATGTTAAATTAAACCCACTGTCATATTGGACTCCAAATGTAGAACTTGTGAGCAACATTTCTCTCTTTACATCCAATATGTATTAGCTTGGACCAAATAAGAGGTCATTACCAGTCTAAATGGCAAATACTTAGAGGAAATGTAGCTGGTTTAATGCAACACTCTTGCAAACCCTCCGACGTGAAGCTGAAAGAATGAACGATGCATCCATTCTCATGTATTAACAGTCTAACAGGTGCAGGTGCAGGTGTCAGGCAATCTGTTGAGAACAACTTCACAACATGCTTTCCTTTAGCTGAGCCTAACACTTAGGCCTACCATTTAGCAGTAAATTAGCACTCTCCTGACCCCCAAATCACACATGCGGATTCTAATTACCTCTGAGTGCACCTGCTGCAGCGCTGTATTATGCCGTTTCGAGCATAACGTGGAGGTGTTGTATTTTAAAACCCAGCCAGACAGAAAAACTCATTACACCTATGAGGGAGACACTCGCTCATTTCCTTCATGTGATCAACTTTTACTGGGACAAATGAGCCTGGGGGAAATTATTTCACCAAAAGTGCAGGAGTATAAATCACCAAGATTTCAGCACATTCTTTTTAAATTATGCTGCTGAATCATGGTGCAAGAATATATTTTCTTCTACAGTGTCATTATTAGGGCGTAAGTGATATGCTAAGTGCTCAGACCTTTTGTTATGACTCTTAGATGATTAGAGTCCACCCTTGGTAGTTTTAGCTTGAATAAGATGATTTGGAATGACGCACACTTGTCGATAGAAGGTCTGCGATGAGGTCAAGAGACCTGCCTACAGGGCTCAGAGACAGGCTTGAGTTTTTTCTACTGCTGAAAAACCTTCATCATTCTGAAACAGGAGAATTTTGTAAGAGCCAGGACAAACTGAGTCCTCTGATTCTTGGTAAGAGATGTAACCAAGAATCCAGCATTCAGATTGAAAATGAGGGTATAAAACTTTCAGAGACAGCAGTGAAAGTCCTCTTTAATCCCTGCTCATTCTCAGATGGTACATGCATAGCATTGCAGGATCTAAAGCAGACGGGAAGAAAACAGCACAAGCATCAGCAATCTAAGCTATAATTAGGTGTCTGTGAGAAACACACTGATACGCTTGCAGTGTTTTAATTTATATGCGTTTGTGTGGGTACAAATATTACAGGAACGTCCACATTTTACAACTACAGGCTACATTAAGCGCTCAGTTTGATGGACTGAAATGACTCCTAAAACAGCTTTGCTAACATCCATCTCACAGGCAATAATTTGCACCAGTAATCACCAGCTGACCTTGGCCACTGCCTTTCTCTTCCAATTCCTGTTACACCAACATGTGATGGACACATAAATGGGCTCAGAATTTAACATTCTTCACAACTGCTTATTTAATATGAGTTTTGATTACGCCACCCGTAAAAGATCATTCATCTCCATTTAATGGCAGGACACCAAAGATGGAGAGGATGCTGTCATCTAAAGATTCCTGAGCAGAATTCAAACGAGGGATAATGAAGTTATTTACAGTGATTCGGCCTCGTGGTGCGTTCAACTTCATCTCACAATCTTGGCGGAGGAATCCGTTTGAAAGCAAGCGCACATCGGTTTGGTTGTAATTAAAGTGAACTGTAAATCAAATTGTGGGTGTTTTGGACCCAGGGGTGTGAGAAGCGAGACAGAAAAGGTGACCAGAAAAGGTTGCCTGTTGAGCCCCTGAACCCTCATAGCCATGATTGGCCTTTGAATAAGGCATGAGTAAATTCAGAGGGTTAATTTAACTGAACAATGTGTGTAAAGTGATGGGCAAATTGATAACTTGGGGACACTTTTAGAGCTGTATGGTTGTTAGCATTGTTCTTTTTGCTGTGTTTGCCATTTTACACTCTGACTTATCAGAAGATTCCTACCTTTTATAGAAAACTGTGAATCCTGACAAGATTCTGTAAGCTTACTGAGAGCAGATTCCATCGCTGTGTAAAGCCTCTTCAGAAAAGTGTGATATAAAATATGATCTACGAAACAACGTTTGAAGATGACGCAGCAAGCTACATCCCTACTGTCTACTTGTGTACTCATGTCTTAGAATAAAGCCTCCAAAAGAGCTCCAGCCGTGACCTTGCAAATCTAATTCGGTATGCAAACAAGTGCAACATGAATGATCTCTCCCCCATCCTTTCCATCCTTTTGTCATAATCCATCTGATTCTTCCCTGCCCTTTCCTTTACTCCCCAGCTTTTCTCACATTTTGCTTCAATAATTGCCCTCAGCCATTCTCATTAGTGATGGAGAGCTGTAAGCAAATAAAACTACGCAGACAGGAGGAAGGTATTTATCTGCACGGCCCCAAAACAACTATAGAAATATAAGCACTAATTCTAGCACAAGGCTGCTCCAGTTTATGATTTAAACTAAACATGTTTGTTTGGTGATTTGGGTTGATAATCCAGTGAGGAAATGAAAGTTGCAGAGCTAGATAGGAAAAGGATCGACTTCATGTGCACAGCACTCCTCGCCAGTTGGCCCCAACACAATGACTTTGTCAACAGAATTTGTTGGGGTTCTGGGTTGTGTCTGTCTTTGTCCTGCAGGGGGTGTGGTGGAGCACAATTGGGTGCAGACCTGTAGGCAATTTACATCTTGCTGCCTATTTAAGAAGGTTATGCCTGCCTGTCAGCGCCGGGGTGTCTGTTTGTGTTGTGAGGTTGTCTGTTTGTGTTGTGAGGTTGTCTGTTCGTCTCCCTTGTAATGTGTTGGTGTTCTGCATTTCCTGGAGGGCCGCTCCTGTTCCCTGTTTCCAAGAGGGCCGCTCCTGCTCCCTGTGCCCTGGAGGGCTGCTCCTGCTCCCTGTTTCCCGGAGGGCCGCTCCTGTTCCCTGTGCCCTGGAGGGCTGCTCCTGCTCCCTGTTTCCTAGAGGGCCGCTCCTGCTCCCTGTTTCCTGGAGGGCCGCTCCTGTTCCCTGTGCCCTGGAGGGCTGCTCCTGCTCCCTGTTTCCTAGAGGGCCGCGTCTGTTTCCCTGGGTGCTATGCAGTCCTGGAGGGCTGCCCTTGTGTTCTTGTGTGCCCCGTTCCGTAACAGAATTTCTGTTTAGGACATTGTTATACAGACTCCAGCTGATGCTGCTGTTGTGAGAAAGTGCAAAGGACATGTGCACAGGGACCCTGGGATATGGTGCATTTAGGTGAAACTGAATAATTGGGACAGCCACTGCCACAACAGAGGTCTGAAGCCTTGGGGCTTCTAATTAGACGGACGATGCAAGATTACCTGGGTGGTAGTGATCACTCATCTGGGTAAATGTACTGAATATGAATACGATATATTCGAAGGACCAGCCAAATAAATGGAAAGTTAAATTAACCCACATATCATCTTCAATAAAGGCTTTTATACAGAAATTTACACTACCTTCTGTTCTTGTGCCTTTTACTAAAATATTGTTAAGTTGATTGTGTTAAATCCATAAAGTAACCTGGTGCTATTGTCAAATGTGTCACTGTCTAAAATGTATTTATTATCACATCATATTGCAATTTTATCAAACTTCACAATAAAGCCTGATAAATAAATGTGAGTAAAATTTTCTTTAATGAAAACAAATGCAATCACTCATCTCGGAGAAATCTGAGATTACAGTATTAAATCTGCTGCCGTCCAGATTCAGATTCTATATAACTTTCACCACCGCTGCTTTAAAGATAAAAAACCTCTCCTCAACCCACAATACTAACACATTGATTGTAATAGAAATAATTACAAGGGAGCTGAACTGTCTTTTTTAATTAAAACCTTCAATTGCTTCAGTGATGCAGCCATTAGCTGCTGTTTCTCTGTTGTTTCCAGTTCAAGAGATTGGCTCATTTTCTGTGATAAGACTTTAATTTCAGGCTGAAATATCCATAATTTGTAAATGTTCCAAACAATGACCACAGATCCGTTTCTTTTCCTCACGGCTTACTATTGCACACGTTCTTCACATGAATGTTGAGTCCTCACTGGGTTTGGCATAGTCTCAAATGGAGCTAGTTTACTTCTCTCTTCGAAGGTGTAGCTGAGTCTGTAGCCATCAGGTCACCCTGCTGTGGAAGCAGCTCCCTGTCTGTGTACCCGAGGCTTGAAGCCTCAATGCAACAGTGCAACCATGACCTACGTAAATAAAATGACTACCTTACAGTCCTAAAATAACTCGGACAAGTGCAACAACTAACTAACAGAGAAGTAAAGAGAGAGAGTGAAGAAGAATAAAGGAAAAAAGGGAAAAGAAGATAGTGTTGTTTTGCACATCAGGCTACAGGAGTTTGTGCACCATTTTCAGAGGGAAATTGGATTTCAAACCTGCCAGAGGCATGTTTATAAGAAAACTTCTCTGTAAAATGAAAAAGCCTTTGTGGGTAAAATAATTTAATCCATAGAAAGGCTGCGCAATCGGGCAGCGCTGTGATTTCTAGATACACGCGTACAGCGCAGTGATCCCACCAACAGTGGCCACGATGTAGCCGTGATGTCATCAGTTTTGGAGTGAACGCTGCAGCCAGGTTTAAAAAGATTATGTTCCTTATGAAGGTTTGCCACTGGGGGGAAAAGAAGGAAAAAAAGTAGGGGAGTGGTTTTCGGACCCAGCCACCTTGGTGGCCTCCTGGCTGATGGACCTGGCAGACTGTTCTGGTCTGCGCCCACTGACTCATTTGCGCTGATTGTCTAATTGGGCTGGCTTGTTTTCTCACGAAGCAGTCCATCTGAGAGTTCTTCTTGCTGCGGCCTGAAATGCCTGATTTTGTGGCAGCATTTCCAAAAAGGCGCCAATTTTCAAGGTCAAAACGAAATGTCCCGATTCATCAAACAGCAGTGAATAAATTAGAAGCACGAAATGAAGCTAACCTATTGAGATAAAAATACCAGAAATGTGACCTTTATTTCCTAAAACTACTGTTTAATCGCCTTTTATAAAGACTTTTATAAGCAGCAGTCTGGATACAGTAATGTCCCCGTGCAATAACACTGGTACGCTGGCTCTGGTTCACTGAGATTCAGCAATGCTTTTCAGTTTCACTCCTTATGTGCCTAAATCCTTTCGGTAACTCGGAGCAGATGGCACTGGAGCTGTGTGATGGCAGAAAACAACATGAATGAAGTGGGGGAGCAGAGTTCATGTGTTGTGTGTCGAGATGAAACAGAATCAGATAAGGAATCCAGCAGGATATTTGGCGCAAACTGTCAAATTATCAATTAAATTGTGATTATTTGGAAGAGCTGGTCGGTGGACGCCCGACTGTTGACCGAAGAGCTCCAAAAGCAAACCTACCACCTGCTGCATTACGAACAGCATCAGTTGATCCGCAGGAAATGAGATGTTCCATCACAACTGCATTGTGTCTTATCCCAATCTGGCCTGCCAAATCTTTTTAAAAACTCGGAAACAGACGGAAACCTCAGAAGAGCTGCTGGAGCTCCCTGGGAGCCTTGTTAAAGATCAGCCAGGGTGAAGTGTTGCACTGACAGAGCAGAACAACACGGAAAAGCTGGCCAGCGCACACACACGCACATAGAGACACACACAAACAGAGAAAACCCTTACATAAATGAATGTGTGCAGGAGCCTTATTCACGAGCGAATACATACATGTGGGCCCCTGTGTGTGTGTGTGTGTATGTGTGTGTGTGTGTGTGTGCGTGCGTGCGACTGAGCACAACACCTGTCCGTTCAACATGGCCTGAGGCGATGCTGTCAGGGGAGTCGTTAGAACTGCTACACACTCTCAGAAACACACAGAGGAATGAGTTCCTGCAGTACGACGCCTCATTTTCACTATTGCCTCTCACACAGGCGCGCACGGGTCCATCGGGTTTTGTATTTTTTTGCTATCCCAACACGACAGGGTGAGCTCTTGCGTTAGGAGAGTAATGAAGGCATAACTAAGGGCTTCAGTCAATGTATAACAAGCCCACGTGGACTATCAGAGGAGTCCTACCGTTGGCATCACGGTAGTAAGCATGGGTGACGCTTCGGAAGCGCTCCTGTCCGGCAGTGTCCCATATCTACGAGGAAGCATAAGGACATGATTACTCCCACTGCTTACTGGTTTAATTGCAAGGAGCTTACATTTGACAAATAGGCTGGTAACAATGATAAAGGACATGCAGGTTAAACGAAAGGGCATAGAACACTATGCTAATACAAATTTTGACACGGACTTATCAGCACAATTCCCAGACTCTAATCTGTAGGAAACATCTGCTTCTCCCTGCTGCCTTAAGACACAGCAGCAGCACAGGATCAAGAGATTAATGAAGACCTCATTAATTCATCCCTGGGCCTCTATCATTAACATGGAGGTGGAAATGAAGACATGTGGGATGCAGTTTCTGCATGGGAAACAGATGATGGGGATTTAAAGAACAAACATAAGCCAACTCATACCTGCAGTTTCACCTTCACAGCATCGATGCTCATCACTTTGTTCTGGAAAAAAAAGAAAATACTGAATCAGATCAAGAGGGAAGATGAGCATGTGAGTGCGTGACACAGTAGCAGCCAACTCTACTCTGGTGTCAGTATCTGAAAGCAGAACTTTTGGGTGCAGCTAAATTGCACCTGCTTGCACGGCTTTCTTGCAGACGCTCCTAATGTCACACAAGAAATTGGAAAACCTAGAAAATGCAGTGCAAAAAAGCCCCACTTCAGTGCTTTAATGTAGTCAGCACATTGTTTCTTCAAATGCTCAAACACAGCTTTTATTATCACGGATCACATTGTTTCAGGGTGTTGCATCATTTACCACCACCATTATGGTTCCCAGGCAGCGTCAACACACACACACACACACACACACACACACACACACACACACACACGTGAATCAGAGTGTGAACAAACACGTATACACAACTTTTCCTGTGTTAAAATTATAGCTATGTATATTTGAATTTATAATAGCCACAAGTTAACAATTTTTTTCCAATGCATCCTAAGAATATTGCCAAGCAGATCAATACATGTTTTTTTCCTTTCAGAGGATGTAAAAAAAAAACCAGTAACCAAGTCTGGAGCTAGCAAGAATATTAATATTACAATATTACAGCTTTTGTTGTTATTTTGTTGTAAACAAGGATTAGGGCAGCAGTGGTATTCCTGGTTAATTACAAGACTGGATTTATGATTCAGAAGCATGCTGGTGTTCTCTGTGGGATGAGAAAGAGGTTCCTTGCTGCATAAGCAAAAAAATTATATATAAAAATAATAAATAAAAATCTGTTAAGCTGCGTAAGGCAAAACCAAAGAAACAAAATAAGTTTATAGATGATATAACATCTTGATTAACGACTCCCCTCAAAATGTGCACAATTTCTTCAAATCGTTCAGGAAATTGATCTTTTGAGAAACATTTTTACAGCTAACTTTTTGACGACTTGGGCAAAAAACCCACTCTTTAATGATCTGTCAATCACAGCCCTCAGATTAGTTGATTCAGCAGTAAATAGACTGAATTAGTACGGTTCTTGCCTTGTCAGCTTTGGTCACTTCAACAGCAAACCTGTGTTCATCCCCTCACACACACACTGGTAGCGGGGCGCCACATGTGCATCGTGAGAGATAGCCTCTAGCGCACAGCTTCGGCAACAAATCAGGGGTTGGCGTCTTGCTAAAGGATTTTGATGTGAAGATGGCAGGGGTTTAGGATCAACCCAATGACCTTCGTATTCCAGAACAGACTGCTCCAACTCTTCACTTCCTGAACCACCGCATGCTAAAAACAATCCCACAAACTAGCCAAAAACATACTGACAACACACCCAAAGCCTGGTCGGCGGCTGCTGCTGCTGCATATGTACACATGGAAACCTGCTGCAGGATTAGAAATTTGAGGGAACCATCCTTGCAGGTACTTTGCAGCCTGTTGCTAAAATTAAAATAATGCTCTTCCCCAGGCTTTTAAATTATTTTTCTTCAGCTCTTGTCCCTGATGTAACCTGACTACCACCAACAAAAGGAACAGAATATTTTCATAAACAATGACTCTGTACAGCTCTGGGACAGAAAATCAGTTTTTGCTCAGGGTGTGAGAGTGGAGAACCATGTTCTTGTTTGTGAACATTTTAAGGCCAGTTGAGCAGGAAATAAAATCAGCGACCATGACCATATCAGTGAAACCAGGCAAAAAAAAGGGGACAAAACAGATCGATATGTCTGCAGGGAACGAGCAGGCAGATGAATTTAGTTTCATAAAACAATAAGAGCAGAGGTGAAGATACGATGTCTGGGGCTGAGAGCTGTGATTGGTTTTCATTTCCCAGATTTAAAACCAAGAAGCTTTTTACTGATGTGCTATCTGCCTAGTTATCCGCAGGCTGGCGTGCCAGGTCGACAGCCCACATGACAACTGGTAGAAAGGTGAACCACAAGGGCACACATAAGGGGGGGCGCGAAGTCACAAGTCATGTCACTGTTCACACAGCCAACACAAAACCACCGTCATTAAACTGGGCAGAAATAATGCAACATATTTCACGTGGGCAGGTGGTTCAGACGCTGTCATGACAATAACGATAATTACGCCTTCGCCCGCCTCCGCAGGGGGCTTCAGGTGGAGCCATTCCAAAGCCCGGCGTAGTTAAGAACATTTCCTTTTTTCCACCTTTCCTCAGCCATCCAGAAACAGACGCTCCAAGGTTTTAAACCTTTCTAAATAACCAAGTAAAGGCAGCTGGAGCCTCTGAAGGCTCGCTGCAATATGAAATCTACTTGGTGGCGTTCTGCAGGAGCAACATCTGGAATAAACGGATCGCTCTCGCCTGCGGGAGAAATGTGTGACATGGCGTCAGTCGGCGATGCAGCAGGTTGTCTAAGAACACGTTGGCGATTACGGGAAATGGTTGCTTTTGGCATTTTTCAAGTATCTCAATGAAATAAAAAAAAAAGGGGGGAAAACCCCGATTTTCTGAAACCGGTGTGTTCCCAATCCAGGGAACGCTGCACCAGCGTCTGTTCTGACGAGGCGTCTGAGGGTCTCACCCTGGCACGGAACAGCAGTGGGGGGAACTCAGACTGTAATAAAGCTTAATGATCCACTGAGCGTGCCGTGAGAACAGCTGGTGGAAACACAAACACTGCAGATCTGCTGATATCAGATTGACCTGTGCCTGCTGGAAAGTTTGGATAAATACTGTGAGTAGGCTCCTCACAGGGGGTCTCCTGTGCTCATAAAGTGGGCTGCATGAGGAAGTGGACACTAATGAGAGAGGACAAGAGGAATATCGGGATTTACAGGAGTTCGCCCCATAATAATCCTTTTTCAATAAGAAGCTCTACGGTCCTCTCGTCTGCTTTTCCATCAGTTTCATTTTGACCTCTATTTTTATTCTCCAGCGCCTTCTTACCGTCTTTGGTCCTATATGCCCATGATTTCCTACAGCTGCTCAATAAAGGCACCCCAATTAGATCCAGAGAGGGTAGGAGAATCTAAAGAAGATCAGGGGGTGGTTATGTATGGAAATATTTAGATAGGTTATTAGATATAATTGATCAAACAAAGGCAAAGCCATTACATAATGCTGCTGCTAAAATAGATTGTGATGGATGGATGGATGGATGGATGGATGGATGGATGGATGGATGGATGGATGGATGGATGGATGGATGGATGGATGGATGGATGGATGGATGGAAGAAGTGGCATATTCATTTTCCGCCAGCACATCTAACCTGCTCAATATTCCACTGCAGCCTCAAGCATCAGAGGGATTTAAAACTGTCAATCAAGCTGCGAGTGACCAGTCCTTGATTATATGAATAATGGTTGTGTAACAAGGAGTACAAAAGGGCTGTGAAAAAATCGTATCTGTGAGTCATCAACAGAGTGAACAGCAGCTTTTCAACTGGCACTCTTCTTTTTTTAGTTTGTTTTTTTCCCCCCACGGAAAAATCACGCTTGACAACTACGGCCGATAGCGTTCCACTGCAGAAACTAGCACAATGAGCGATAACAGATAAACATCTCCACAATGACGCTGGCGGCATTGTGATTGGAGCACAGCAGCACGTTCTTTGTCATCACGTCAAGTTGCCGGGAAACCATCAGACGCTCCAAAATACAACACACCGAAAATAGTTCCCTGCTAAAAAACAACATCAAAACATTGTAAAATGAAGGATTATTCTGTAAATTCATGGGGCTGAATGAATTTCTGTGGCAACACAAGTTATGGAAAATCAATTATGCAAGATGTATCTTGTTTAAAAGCTCCAGTGAATGAGATTAAACAGCATTTAGAGTAGATGGGAAGGATTTGCATCAGCATTAAAATTAATGATTACTTAGCTTCATACAGAGAAATGCCAGCAGTTCTTGTAAATACCGGTATATGTTCCTCCAAAAGTTATTTTGGAGAATATCTCTCCCACTTGGTAGCTACGTGGTAGCTCAGCCATATACGAAGGCACAGAGTCCTGCACATTACAGCCACCCATGTGGTAATCAGGTAGAACTCACTATTAGAAGATTTTACTGCATAATTGAAAACCTTTGCTTTAGCATGAAGCCCTGGCAGGTCTCAGATAACAAGGTGCTTAGTTTTAACTTGACTTCTGTTGGAAAACATTCAGAATTTCAACATTTAGCGAATGTGAACCAGGCATGTGTGACAGCCAAAGAATTCTGTCGAAGTGAAGCAAAGGCTTCAGAGTTGCCCATCCCAACATGCTCGGGGTGGTGAAGCAGCCAGGTGCTCTCTGGCAGCGCATCATCTCTGGCAAATTTACGCACATAAATATACCTGTCAGCATTTGGCTCTCGCTTTATTTATTTATTTTCAAAATCTCCTCAACTTCTTCTCTGAAGCAAAAGGTGAACTGCTAATTCTAAAAAGCTTTTACAGCAAACAAACACACTGAAGTCATAATGTCTAATTAGAGCCGACTTAATGAGCGCGTATCCCTTAAACATGCTAACTCTTCAGGTTTAGAGGAAATGTAGACAAACGGCCAAAAAAACAAGCTTCAGATTTGCTTCAGGGCCCTTACTGAAACTTTAAATGAATCTTTTTTTTTCTTACTGACCCTGGGTTCAAACAGTTTGAACACCCACATCTCCTTGCTGTCAGAGGCACCACGGCTGCACAGAAATGTCATTAATGGGAGAGACTCTTTCAATGGCAAGTTCAAGGGAACCGATGAACCGCTCCCTCAAACGGGATAATAACCGGACTCCTTTTTGGAAACAGATCTGTCATTGTAAAACTTTTCTTTTTCCTCTTAGCTCTCTCGCTGTAGTGCTAAGTCAGAATTCAAATACCAAACAGGGATTGTGACACGACTGATGACATCAAGTATGTTTACAAAAGCAATCAATAAGATGCATGCTAGCACATTTGCTACAGCTTTTGTTTTGAAGTGTGGTTATCGTTTTATTATACAACCTCTAAGTCCAGCTCTACACCCTACATGTGGAATTATGGAGAAAGTTGAGGTTTAGAGTAATTTCTTCTTTTCCTTATTAGCTTTCTAGACACCTCTCCTTGCCATGTTGCTACCGTTTGCCACAGAAAGTCTCATGCGCTGCATCCGCTAACCAGCTAGCTAATCCTGGATTTGTCACCCTCTGTGGCTGCTCCCTCATCCGTTCTTTCCCTGCTTGTGCCGACCCTATTTGTCACAAAGCCATCCAATCCAGCCCTCCCCTGCAGATCTCCATCGTCTTTGCTTCTATGTCAGATTGTTGACGTCTAAAGTCTCTGTCTTGGTTTTTTTTCGATATCTGCCAAGTCTTCAAATCACTTCAGACCTCCAGAGACAAGCTCTCACCCTTCAGACATCGTACAGTCAACGTCTCTTCCGATGCGCCTCTCTATCGACTAACATTAGAGATTCTTCTCATTTATGGATATCTGTTTTAGACCATAATGGACTCATTTATTCTCTTTTATTCTCACATATGTCAATAAGGACTAAGATTTGTGTGGAATGGAAGCAGAATGCAAAGTTTGTCCAGCTTGACTCTCCAGAGAAATCATTAACACATACCTAACCTTGGCTTCCACAGAGGCTCCCAAGAAAAAATCTGCATTAGCATTGTGAAAGAGTCGGGTTGGTGATTCACATGGATGCTAATTTCAATTGTGGTTGCTTCAATTGACTCTATTCAGTCAAATCGCCCATTTTTGCATCTTTGAATAATTATCCTCATTTTTTCCCCCTTTTACAAATTAGTGTCAGTGTTTGGCCATGTACATAAAATAAAAAATCTAAATATGAAAAACAAAAGGTATTTCTGTTTCTGCAGAATGTTCAGCCATCTGAATTCAAACTCTTTCTGTGTCGCTTTTTTGGGATGACTCAGGTTATTGTCTTAAGGGTCTCGGGCCATTAATTCGAAAAGCAAAGAAGCTACATCATAATTTCTGTAACTTGCTTAGTTGCAGTAGAAATACTGACCATGTATTCAGCTCACATTCTAGGCACTCAGGTGATTTCCATTTTCTTTTGACAGTGAGAATATCCAATCAGCTGGATCTCTGCTGAATTGGGTCACATCATTTTTCACATACGTTTTATCAAGCGAGGACTAATGGAGGATGAGTGCATGATGAGTCAGAGCTGGACTGCTAAAAACAAGGAGGATGAATGTTGAGGGCGATTTAAAAAGGCATTGGGTGATTTTAATGTACACAGCACCCTCACAAAGCCTGGTGTTGTGCTTTTGGGGAGCACTTTGAGCTTTAAGCAGTAAGCATTGCTAAAACGATTAGCATTGCAGAGCACAACTTGGTTCAAAACCTTGCCTATGCAAGCAGAATCTACTGCACGACTCTATAACTACCGTTCACTGAATATTTCATTATACTGGACTTTTCTAATGTTCTCTTCCTGCAAAGCAGCAGTTTTCAGGCATTCCTGTCTGCCTCCAAAGTCCCGTCACAGCGGTTTTTCACAACATGACCATAACAGTGTAGTTGGGCACAGTGGAGGGGAGCTCCATGTGATGGAGGATCGCTCTGTTGGCGTCCTTCTATTCATTTAGGTGTAGATTTAGATTTGCAGTAAAACCTGTTCTGTGCTGGCATTAGACTCTGGTGCAGCATGTAATGCCCCATAGCCCAGTCAATCCCCTGCTGGACATGATGGTTTTATCCCAACAATAGGTTTGAAATCCTATTAAGGCGTGGCTCAGCCTTTCAGCAGTCCTGCGGGATTTTAAGGGTTCTGCTTAAGCCCAAAAATTATCCGTGTGTGAACGACACGGCGTAAATGCTCTTGTTAGAGAACTTTGCTGTGGATGTTGATGTTTGGATGGATCTAAAAAAAAAAAAAAAAACAAGTTCTGGCAGTTTAATGAATGCTTACCACGGAGGCCCCTGTTCTGACAAAGATAAGGGGGCTTCGGGAGGGGTTGCTATTTTCTAGATGGAGCCCGTTTTCCAAGTGAAACGGTTTATATTAAAAAGTTGGAGCACAGTCTCAGCCTCTCTGCTGCAGGCTCCGTGGTTAAACTGAGCAGTGATGACAAATGGCAGCACGAACACCCAACAACAAGGTGAAGAAAAGATTAAGCGAGATGAAGATGCGAGGACATAAAGAAAAATACAAACAGCTTACTGGAGGCACCGTGAGTGTGTTTGTGTGCGTGGGTGTGTATGTGTGTGTGCGTGTGGGAGGGTAAACCATGTGATAAAAAAATGATAATGGTAGTGATGGAATGATAAAACAGAAGATGGAAGCGGCGTCTTGGGCATTTGTAAGGCTTTGTACTGTTTGTGCAGTCATGCAGCTCATTGCTTTCCCGTTAGTTTGTGCGCGCACAGGTGCGTGTTTGTGTGTTTGTGTACATGGGCTTGTGTGTGGTAATGCACTGCCTCTCAGCCGTTGAGCTTTCTTCTCCTCCACCCTGACACCTGTTTTCAAAGGCAGCACTTTGATGCGATGAAGGCATCATAGAAACATACCCCAGTAGCTAGCTTAGCCTTCACCTTCGCTCTGGGTGGTCACATGACAACATCCTGAAACAGAGACTAAACAATTAAGGTGTGTGATGTTATCTGCAGGTCTGCTGAGTCAGTGGCAGGCTAAACATGGTCACTATTTAAAATACTAATAAACTCATTGTGAACTCAGCAGCAGGGTATGCCTGATGGTAAAGTTGTATAAATGAGTGTCAGATATCTACTGAGACTTATCTTGGGTATTTTCGGCTTAAATTAAAGTATTAAAGTAATAAAGTAATTAGAGAACAGACATTGTTACAGGTGAAAACAAAGTAAATGTGACACAACAGATTAAATCTTTGCATATTCTACCCACTTGAGTGACTTGTGTACAGCAGGGGGCGCTCAAAAAGGTAAAGACTGTTTTTCCTCTGAACACGGAGCAAACTATTTTCAGCAGTATGCTGATGTGCTTGTCAGAGCTCCGGTTGGCTTTGTTTAGATCAAACACCTCCACTTAGTTCTTCCCGTCTCCTAAAGCTCTTTTACTACTGACAGTGACAGTCTTGTCAACGTACAATGTCTTTAAATCATTGTCTCGAGCCCAAGCTCAAATTTCAGCCAGCCGATATAATCGTTTCTGAGTGACGGCCAGACTGCGAGTTTCTAATTGATGTCCTCTAATGTCACTGACTTCAAATGAAGTGGGTTGGATTTGGACTCGGGCTTTTCGTTGTGGGGTTGTCATGTTCTTCTCGTGATTGCCCTTAAAATGACCCAAAAATGATCTTCGAAATCAGGAACTCGAATCAAAATAGACCAAAAGAGGTGAACTCAGCTGCGGTTTCTCAAATCGTTAATAAATTACCATCACCATTCAGTCCTAAATGACATCCATCTGTCTTTTGGTAACTCGCAGTGTCAGGAGCATGGTTTTGTCATCCTGAGGTCAATCCTCATGCTCGTCTTAAGGAACCGTTCTTTTGATTTATATAAGTGATGGATCTGTTCTTTACTACCGACAGCAGCAGCCTGAGTGGCAGCAGCCTGAGTGGCAGCTGAAGAAGTCGCATAGTAACCTTCACTGTTTTTAAAAACACGCTTCAGACAAAAGACAGTCGGTGCAAATCTAAACAAGCGGGGCTGCAAAAAACAGTCTGCTCCGTGTCAGCCGGAGAGGAAGAACCGTTGTTTTCTGACGGCACGAGTGCAACCGATGCATTTATTCAAAGGAGCTTTGCTTGATTTAATTCGGGCTTTATTTCTTCTCTTTTCTGCTCCACTACAGTACAAAAGCAGGGCCGCGAGAATTCGGATTTCCAGAGACTCTCTGGGTGCTCGAGTTTCTCTCACAGCACATGAAGCTGGTTCTCTGGTACAGATATGTGAGTGGCCTGATACCCAACTAGAAATGCCCAAAACACTAAGGTTTCCATGCTCGTGGATGCGTAACATAACTTTTCATATAAAGATATGTGATGTACATGCGGAGGCCTGTACGGTGAAGATAAATGGTTTTTCCACTGTGACACGCTCCAGAGGAGCCGCTCTGTGGCCTTCAGCCGAATGTTGTGAGGACAGTGGGAAAAAAACCCACAGCGAACGAATACAACCGTGACATTCTGCGTACCCCCGTCTCCACGTCCAGATCTTCAGTGTCAGCAGAAGAAACTAAACCTCGACTCTCTGCAGCTGAGGGCTGGCGTGATAGAAGGCCATCTGCTAGACAAACAAGTAGAATCTGGTCATTTCTTTCCCAGGGAATTATTGTGTTACATCACTGTCACCGTTGCCGGTCAGTAACAATGGTCTCCTAGGAACCAAACAGGCACTTTAGTCATTGTGTGCTGCAAATTGATAAGCACTTTTCTGACCTCCAATCTTGAATCCTACAGAGGCAATTGACTAACATTGGAGGTAGATGTTAGTGTGCTTTCACTTTTTCACTCTTTTGATGTTGGCGTCCTGTGGCAATTTATTAGCAGCGGAGCGTTTCGTTCCGCTCATTGATGGATGCTAACTGCAGGAGGGATGATGATGGTGCAGCTTTTTTAATGGTTTTATTTTGGATAAAAAAGCAAAAGTAACCAAAGGCATTAGAAAAACATCAACACCAGGGGGAAAACCACACTAAATTACACACCAAAAATGATCTGCAGATCTGAATATGCAGAGCAGACAGAGTATTTTGGTCTGCTGCAAATGTGTTTGCATGTTGTATTATGGACCACGTGGGTCTTTGGCCCACAGCTATATGTGTGAAAACACCCTGAAATTTAAAAGGAGGTTGATGGAGACTGAGCTAAACGGGAATCCAACTATTAACACTGTTGCATCCGAACAGGCAAATATGACACTGAAATGTCCAGAACTTCATGGCTCAAGAGGAGCGAAAGTGCCGACAGTGGCACAAAAGCTAAGCTATGAAGCACAAGTCGACATTATGAAGCACTGAAAATAGAAAGGTTGAATTCTGACTGATCACATCAGGCTATCAGAAAAAGGCTGAACACGAGGGTAAAGTTGGACAACCTTGTCTCCACCTGCAGGTGCTGACGTCTACTCCCGTCTCCTTATCTTGACGTTAACAAGGTTGTATCGCTGCACATTCTTAACACTTTGGAAGACACGCATTTATTTTTATGGTTTGCTGTCATATAAACAGACAAATCAAACAAATGCAGCACATTTCTCGGGATTTTGGCCCTTCTCAGTTGCTCTAAAGGCACGATTCCACTGCAGGAACGTCAGGGTTGATGCTGTGTCTCTCTACTGCACAAATATCTCTGCAACAGGGTAGGTACTTAGATCAGCCCTAAAAAAAAGAGGTTTACCCTGCATTGATTGGGAACAGGATGTAATGCGATTCGAAATTG
This sequence comes from Takifugu rubripes, assembly GCF_901000725.2. Taxonomy (NCBI): domain Eukaryota; kingdom Metazoa; phylum Chordata; class Actinopteri; order Tetraodontiformes; family Tetraodontidae; genus Takifugu; species Takifugu rubripes. The sequence continues at coordinate 9,250,869 of NC_042285.1, forward strand.
CTTTTTTCAAACTCTTCTTCGTGGCAGCTTCTGTTGTTCAAAGCATCCACCATCGGGTACATGAATGCACAAACCAGAAATGTGGCAACCGCCTTTCAGCTCCTTCCATGTTTACCTCCTCCCTCATTAGTTTCACGATGATTTTTGCTTTTGTCACATCGGCTGGTCAAAAATTGTTGAAACTGTCGCTCAATGATTTTGTGGCGATCGAAATTCATGATGGCGCCGATGGAGACATGACCATCGAGAGGAACAAGTGAGAGAAAATGGTGCCTGTAAAGATCCTGACCCCAGTATTTACCAGGAATTCCTACGGTGGAAAAGCATCTTAAGTCCAGCAAATGGTCCAGGGGCTATATATTCTCAAGCTCTCTCCCCAGCGATTTCAGAACTGAAGAAGCCTTCTGGATAGAAGGCGAAACGTCTTCAAGAGAAGAAACCCAGTCCAGTTGACAGAGAAAACTACCTTGGATACAATGACCTGGATGACTGAGAATTTACACAGACATCTTAAGTCATTCTAAGTTGAGATTCCCCTATCAGGCATCAGGATGTTGGTGCACGTAACATAATAGTAACGTGCCAGTTCTGTGAAACATAGGCGAGCATTAGTTAGATCAATAACTTAAAAAATCTTGATGACTCAGACATGATTCTTATTTAAGCAAAAATGACCTGACATGGGCTCTTGCTGGCAATTTGGACTTGTGATGACTCAGCATAGACATCTCTTTGCTGTCTCTTCAAGCATGTTTTCAACATTAGTCACTCAACTACTCAAAAAAAAATGGCATCTTGGATGTGGCGACTTGGAAAATGAAAATCTAAATGAAGATTTGAACAAATCAAAACCTTTCAGGCAATATTTCTTCCTTTTTTTGCAGCAGAACAATGATGGCTGGGGTGAGTATTTTGGAGAAATTTCAAAAAAGCTTTGGCTGTGTCACATTGACATGCATGGAAACGAAGCCAAGAGCCATGATGAGATGGAGGGCAGGCACAGCAGCGTGTGGACACAATCATTTTTCCGTCTTTTTGACAATTCATGAAAATAACCATTGTGCTAGCCGACACCATGGCAACTGAAGCAAAGAACAGAAAGATAGGCCTCGCTGACATATCCTGGGATTAAAACTCAATTCTATTCAATCGCACACACTTTATTTCACACATACACTATATTTAGAAACTTTTAAGACCATTTCACTCCATCACACCATTTTGGGGCTTTTTGTTTTGTTGATCTGGTCATGGTTTCCTTCAAAAGTGATGCTGAGAATTAAAGCCAAAAAGTTCGGGTTTGGCTTCATCAGACCCGAGAATTTTGTTTCTCTCAGTCTTAGGGTCTTTTAGGTGGAGAAGCTTCCGTCTGGACACTCACAATGATGGAGCGCTGCAGTCATGACTGACCCACTGGACCTTTCACCCACAGGCACACAGGACCTCTGGAGCTCAGCCTGGAGATCATTAGCCCCTCTGCCACCAGCCAAAAAAACAGTTTCTACCCCTGTACTAATGGCATTTGTGGACATATAAAATAAGCATTTAGACCCGGATCATTTAGCGGCACTACATCATTGAATCATGAATTGAGGACCAAACCAGCCGCTGACTGAACAGAGACAATAATGTCTCATGGCGATTTAAAAAAAACAAAGAAGGCAGAAGGGTCACAGAATGGACACAGATGAGACACAAGACACACTTGATCTCAATGGCTGCCTTCACTAATAATAATTAGTGAAAGCATGGGAAAAACAACACCAAGCAACATGACGGAGCCGTGTAGGCCTATTCGGTGTTGCTTTTTCTACTAATCTCTATGGCAACACAACCTCTATGCAGGAAATGTTGACGTCATAGAAGATAACACTAGATATTCCAGCATGGACGTGCAGCTTTGGGACATTCAAAGTGCATTCAAGTGCAACATTTGATTATCACTAATCAAAGTGTGTCAATCCTTAAGCAGTCTTGAAAGTATGAACATAAACATCAAACAACAGCTCCACTTCAGACCTTCTGAGAAAATAACATAAAATTTCCTCTTTATTTTCCTTGACCACTATATCCTTTTGGGGGTCACACGATAGGCCTATCCCAGCTGCATATGGGTGAAGGCAGGGTACACCACTGAATGAGTCTTTAGCTCATTGCAGGACCTATTTGAGTATTTGGGGGTTCTGTACCTTGCTTCATGGCTCCTCTGAGGTGTCTTGAAGGTGTCCTGGCACCTCCTCCTGCTACTAGAACACCTTCCTTTTTTTTTTTGCACCGAGCCTTGAACTGACAACCCTCCGCTTCTCAAGCCAGTCCTCTACAGACTGTGCTGCCTCCACCCCTGAAATTCCTCTCTTTATTTTTTGTTTTGCCTTTTGTCTCATGAGTGCAGCTTTTCAAGCTGCTATTAATAAAACCTCCTGCTCTGCTTTTTTCTGAACATTCACTGATTTATTTATTCAGTCCTTATTTTCCCATTTTACATGTTTTTTTTCTATTTTAATACAAATAAACAGAACCATATCTGTGTGGATCATCACAAGACTTACATATCCTTGTACATCACTGTGAGGAGTGCATTCCCCACCTCCTTCCCCTAACCATAACCATCCCTACTAATCCTCTGACCGTATCCTCAACCTCAACTTTAAAACCACAGTTTAACCCTCAAACAGTCCTGTGAAAATGTACTTGACTCCCAAAATTGTCCTCACTTTGCTAGTAGAATGCAAGGTGTGTGTATCTCTACTTATAGCAAGTACAAGAACAGATACACACACCCTGCCCCACCACAGTCCAAAAACACACACATTAGTTAAGGTGGTGACTTCACCTCAGCAAAAGTGTAGTTGTATGTATGTGTGTGTGTGTATATGTGTATATGGCTGTGTGTGTGGCTGTGTGTTCGTAAATAGATTCGATTTGATCAAGGCTGCTGTGTTTTGACAGCTCGACACTCAGCGGGTGAAAATGAGGACAGAAATAGATAAGGAATCAACGCAAAACCCCAAAACAAAAATGAATGTAGTCAACACCTCAGCCATCTTCCCTGGCTGTCATTGAGCCTTTTGATGCAGAAGCTGGGGGGGAGCTGAGCTTTGCTCTCTGTCCCAGAGGCAACAGTGACACTGACACAAACCCTTTCTCAGTGCAGACTCATAGCGCTTTCTGTTTTTACTCTGGTACCATTTTTTTGGTTTGCTAGTTAGGGGTACGGGTTAGGGTTTCATTTAGTGTTTAGTGTGGGAGGGTGTGTGTCTGTGTGTGTGTGTGTGTGGGGGGGGGGGGGTTGTTAGTTGTTGGTTGTATATCGGAGTGAGACGTTAATAGAAAATTAAGTAGGGATAAAGGTGGGTACAAGATTAAGAATGAAGGTGATAAACAGGTTTTAAATGAACGTGTGAAATTAGGTAGATTAGGGTTACGTTAAGGTTAAGAAAAGGTATCCGGGTTAGGTTATCAAAAAGAGTTGGGGTTAGGGTTAGAAAAAGAAATAGGATTAGAGTTTAGGGTTTAGGTTAAGTGTTCGGGTTTAGGGTTAGAGGTTAGGGCTAGGTTTGGGGTTAAAGTCAGGATTAGGGTTAGTGTTAGTGTTTATTGTTAGGGTCACGGTTAGGGTTTAGGGTTAGAGTGAAAGAAAGTTAATAGGGTTGGGAATAGGGTGACAGAAAGTTAATAGGTCAAGTGTTAGGGTTTAGGGTTAGGCTTTGGGTTTGGGCTTAGGGTCAAGGTTTCTTGTTAGGGTTAGGGTTTAGGATTAGTTTTAGTTTTAGGGTTCAGGTTTAGGGGATTAGGGTGAAACAAAGTTAAAAGGGATAGGGTTACGATGAAAGAATTTTAATCAGGTTAGTATCAGGGTGAAAGACTATTAATAGGGCTAGTGTTAGGGTTAGGGTAAAAGAAAGTTAATAGGGTTCATCTTAGGGTTCGAGGTTAGGGATAAGGTTTAGGGTTAGGGGTAGGGTGAAAGAAAGGTCTCCACCTGATCACCAGTAGGTGTGTCATTTTTATGAACACAAATAAACACAGGTGGTTCCACATTGCAACCCGGCACTGTGGTAAAATAGGTGGAATCAATCTCTCGCACGTGCACTTCCAGTTTATTAAAAAAAAGTCTGTGTAGATTCTCAATCATCCAGGTCATCATTATCCAAGGTAGTTTTCTCTGTCAACTGGACTGTGTTTCTTCTTTATTAAAAAAGCCAATATGAAAAATAAACTTGTGTTTATATGCATGAGAACAGGGTCTAAAAAGGTTAAGTGGAAATTCAGGTACAATAACACAGCCTTGATTATCTTCAATTATTTACGAGGGTTACAGCAACTTTTCAAAGGCGAACCATCAATTTCTATACAATCTAATAAAATCCTATTAACATTCTGGCTAAAACTGCCCCCTTTGGGAGGGCTTTATTCTGCTATGGGTCTTTCCTGAAGGGGAAACCAGTCAAAAAAACAAAAACGCCTCTAATCTGGGGCTGTGCAAGTGTCCGTGCCGCTCACAACTCCCTGTGGGCAACAGTCAGAAAATGCCAGCACTAAAAAGGGATTAGCTTGTCAATAAAGACATTAACCTCCTTTTGTTTTATGTTTTTAGTGTGAATGTTCCTGCTCATTGGGTGAGAGATTTAAGACTCTGCGAGTGCAAAGTGAGACAGCACAAGTGAAACAGCACAGGTGACACACGGAATGCAAGCAACCCAAAGAAGAAGTAGCTTGTTATGTAACTTTGAGGTTTTTTTTGCAGTTGTAGCAACGCTTTATTTACTACCAGGCCGGCCGGTTAATATTGAAATGGTGACGTAAACTGAGCCATAGTTGATATCATTGTTACTTCTCCAACAGGATTTGAAATGATAAAAAAAAGTGTCTGATAATTTCCTGAGCTTGCATCATCATGTTTTATCTTATTTAGATAATACTACCGTTTAAAACACTATTGTAAATGTGTGATGTGAGTTGGCATATTTGTCCAACCGTCTCTAATATTCCCTTGACGGCAACAGGAGCAACAAAGTCAAACATTCTTGGCAGCAAATATCTGAACTAGGTGCAAATACTGGAAATTTACCAGCAACAGGTGATATTTTAAGTGAAGTAAGTGTGTGTGTATGTGTGTTTGTGAGAGAGAGAGACAGAGAGAATTTGTACCCTGAAGTCAATGCCCACAGTGGAGATAAAGCTGCCAGCTAGAAAGGCTCCATCTTTGAATCGAACCAACAGACACGTCTTTCCGACTCCTGAATCCCCCACCAGCATCACCTGAGACAAAGAGAGAGAGAGTAGATGAGAATGCCATCTCTCACACACACACGAGCACATACACATTCACTGTAATCAAAGTGTTACACCAGTAGGAAATCGCCGACGCGGGACGGTGAGGGAGAGCTTGGAACCGAGTTTTTTCCAACGTCCCTGTCAGACCAAAATTCCTGTTCACATTTTGCATCGTGCTTCATGTTTGAATGACCTTTGATGGGAGCAAACATTTAAAATAAAGAACGAGATGCAGTGATCCCCTGTTACAACACCTTACATGATAAGAATATCAAATCAAGTAGGGCAACAAAAAACTGTTACCTCCTTCGCCTCAACACATGGACATTCTACTGCCCTCTCCATGCTCCAACTCCACTAACAGACTCCTCCAAGTGAAGATAGTGTGGGCTGGTTTGCTAGTATATAAAATAGTAGTTTGTTTATTATTTCAATGTCTACATGGATGTGTGTTGTGGTCTCGACAACATAAACCTCCGTCCATAAAACCTCTGTAACCTTTACAACATAGCTGAAAAGAAGAAAGAACATTTTGTTGATAAAATAAAGAGAGATTAGATACATTTAAGCTCTATTTTATGCCGTCTTCACGCTGTGAAAACGATTTGCTTTCAGCATCTCTTACCTCCGCGCTTCGTATCTGTTTAGTCACATGGGTTCATTGATTGATTGATTGATTAGTTTTGCAGTATCTCTCTGCTCACCTTGAAGGCGATGTCATAAAATTCCCCGCTGTTGCTCAGAGACGGTCTGCTGGGATAAACGAGTCCGGACGAGGGAGCGGCGGCGGCGGCCAGACCTTTCCCCGTCCTCCCGCCGTCTCTCCCGCTGCTCGGCGAACCTTTGGGGCTCTTGGAGCTCACTTTACCTTTCATCGCCTTCTTCCTTGACATGGTCACCTGTTCAGCTGTGGGTGAGTGGAACACTTTTTCCTCCCCAACACTTTTCCCCCCGTGGAATTCCGCGTAAAGGCAACAGAAGTTCAGTCGCGCGTCGCGAACATAACTGCGCGTAAAAAGGGCGTAAAGTAGTGACGTTTCCACCCGTGAAACTGAACCGGACGGGAACGGTGGACAGCTGTTATCCCGCAGGAGCAGCTGGATGGCTGTGAATCCGGGCTCTGCTTCACTGTGTAAACACCTCAGTCTCCTCCCTCCCTCTCTCCGACTGAGATGTTCGGAGCGCATGAAGGTGCTGTTGTTTCCGTGCATTTAAAGGGAAAATCCACCGAAATTCCAATGATAACCCCACAACAATCGAGAATCAAAATGTTCCATCAAATTTTTATGAGTCTGTTGTCTGATGTTGACAGATTGTTATTTTCTTCAGGTGATTTCGGCTGCAAAAATGGAATAAAGTATCTGTATATAGCTGCGATAAATTAAGCTTAAATTTTAAGTAAAATGTAGTCAATCCATTCTTCAGGACGCAGTCCTTCTAGTGAGTAAATGCACTGTCTAGGTTACCAAACAAGCGATCCCATTGTCTTTGTAAACATGATAAACAATATCCCTGTAATTCTTCTGCTATAACGTCTTTACGTCCCCACCAAAGTGAACCAAATTATAAAATAAATAAAGGGACAGATTTCAGACAAAATTATCACTGGGCTGCCGGCCAGCTACATGTTTTAGTAACCTCTAGATTGCCCTTCCAATGATATAGTGTCCTACTATAAAACCAATGGAATGCCCTCCCTGTGGCCAAAACACAATAGAGTGCCCTTCAGCTTTTTTTAAATTTTTTTAAAAAAAAATTATTCTACACCTGTTAATAAGGATTTATATTTTCCTATAAATCAGGATTCACCTGTCAGTTTTGGTGCTGGATGGGTTTTTAGTTGTTTGTCAAACTCTCCCCCAACAAATGCTGAGAGCCCAACATAGAAGCTGGTCCAGTCCTAATGCTCCAGATGTTTACGGCACCTGAAGATTAGCTGTGCGACAAAGCTACCTGCCGCCAGGGGCTGCTCCACATTCAAAAGCTACATGAATCTTGCAGTTTTCTCCACACAAAGTACCCGAGTGTCTGCAGTGGACGTTTCCAGGGAACGGCGGCTCAACTATGTTCTAGTTCTAATTTTTCTTCCCATGGTGATTCCAGATTCATTATATAAAAAAAGCACAAAATAGGAAAAGAAAGAAGGAGAACAACAACCTGAGTTGACCTTGGATGGCGTCAACCCTGTGAAATGTCTGTGCCTGCGGACAAAGTCCAAGAAGACCGTGGGAAAACTGCTGACAACTGGGACAGAGGACAGGTGGTGTCCAATCAGTCTTTATATCTTAAGATTTAAACCAGAGGTTGGAAGGGAAGGACTGACTTGGGCAATTAGCTCTTAATTGTCTGTCTGAGTGCAAATTTAGTAGTTGTCACTACTAAGTTCAAAGCTAAACTGTCACTGTTGCTGCTGTATGACTCGTTCCTTATGTTGATCTATGAGCGGACACATCGGCCATAATTCAATTTAGAAATAGACCCATGTGCTCTGGTGACTCACTGACTGCATTTGCTTCTTGTGGAGAGGGAGGAGAATAGTCTATTTCAGTCTGAGGTATTCATACCTGAAAGTTGTCCAGTGCAACAGTGTGTCAGTGCCCAGTGTCCAAATCAACCCACACCACTTAGGGTCTGAGTCACTAAGCGTAGCCACCGCCATCATTTCACAACCCCTTCACAGCAGGACAGGGCTAAAAGAGACAGAAAGGCACAAAAGCTGGCAGAGCTAATGTATTTACGTTCAGAAAGTTGGAAGCGCAAGACTCGGGATGTAGGCGTGTTCGCTGGGGATACTACTAAGACTTGCCATGAAAAGCAGTAAGATGGAAACAAAAGGAGCACATCTTCTGTTGTGATGAGGAACCCCAGCCCACAGACGCACCAGTAGGACAGATCATCTAACTCTTGTGATGGAGAATGCTAAAAACTCCACCACACATAAATAGATGCGATGAATTATAGATATTTTACCATCTTTGACACTGCACTGTAACTTAGCTGCCACGATTCTGCTTTATTGTACATGGTCATCCATCCATCCATCCATCCATCCATCCATCCATCCATCCATCCATCCATCCATCGTTTGTCCAATCAGAGTCTATGTGATGGACAGGTCACCAGCCTGTCACAGGACACAAAGACAGAGACACTATACCACATCAATTAAAATATATTGTTATATATTTGGATTTTGTTATATATTTGAAATCTATTTCAAGTTGAAAAACAAATCACAAAGATAAAGCCAAGTTTTTCGTTTTTTTAAAGTCATTTTTCTACATTAGAATTAACCAGCGTATGTTCATTTGTTCAACGAATGAGTGCAAACGGCTAGTGCTGCAGTGACCTCTAGTGGGGAACCATAGACATAACCTAACCTACATGCAGAAATAATGGTACATTTAAAGAGGTGAAAGTCCTAAATCTATTTAGCAACGTGCAATAAACAGCTGACGTTTATCACCAAAATCATACAGGTAAAATATGGTACACGAGGCGACCTTTTAGAAACACAAAGGAAATCATCTATGAACACATTTTTTGAGAGGGTTATGTAACATGATTAAAAAAGTGCACGTAAAAGTACTCGGCGGAGAATATAAGTTTTTTTTTTTTTCAACAAATAGCAAATGCAAGTTTATCTGAGGAACACCGCCATCTAGTGGCTGACGTTTGATACCACAGGAAGCTGGAACGCTTCACTAATTGCCTGTATTTAAAAAGAAAATCGCTCTCATTCAAGAGTTGATGTTTCCTATCTCATCTTGTTTATCAATTAAATGATGATTAATTCACATCAACAAAATGAATTGTAGATTTTCTTTTCATTTAGTGTATTAAATCTGAAAATGATATGTAACAGAATAACACATAAAAGCATTTTTTTTAAATAAAAATAGAATTAATAAAAAGCAAAACTCATATCTTGATGAAGAATCAAAGCTTTTGTCCTTACAAAAAGACACCCAAAGATTAATCTTTTTTTTTTTTTAAGTGAAGCTATTTGAATCACAGCCACACAAGTCATTTTTAGCTGTTTTACATGAACATTTTTAATATTAAATTTACATTCAATATTTTTTGATAAACAATATCTATAAAATGACATCAATCCATTTTCAATTAAAGAAAATTTTCTGAGGGAACACCGAGTTTGTCAAAGTAACATTAACACCTGGAATTCTGTCCTGTGTGTCCCTTTCTTCATCTCTGCAGCACCACCAGGGATACCAGGGTATCTTCTCAGGTCCTTTTCGGGTGTGTGTGGGGGTGGGGCCAGTTCCGGGACTGGAAGTAGCCCCTTAGCCCCTCCAGATTTAATGGAGGGAAGTAAGCACCAATGCGTTTTCTCAGCCACCACTTCCCCTGTGCTGCACTAGCGCTGCCCGGCTGACTGAATTTGTACCTGAAATGTTCTCCCCGAACCCACCTGAGGAAGAAGAGGGTTCATAGTCAGTGAAAAGTGTTTTTTTTTTTTTTAAATTGAAATTCCCAGTGAGCAGTGTTGTGAAGAAGGATGAGGACTGCTGTGCTTACCTGGGAGCTTCTCTGCCTTGAAAAGGATTTTGGTCGAGCAGCGAGAGAAGTGTGCTGTCATTGGCCAGTAGACGCCCCGCAATGTGGATCACCCACTCGCTCTGCTCATACGTCTTCATGTAAACACAGAAATATTGCACCGAAGAATGAACACTCAATCAATGAACTGTCAACTGATCTGAATCCCACTGATTACTCCATTACAACATTCGTTGGGTCCCAGTATTGTTGTATATATGTGGTACGAGCTGGTTCTGTTTGGTACGATACACATTTGTCTGTGTTTTCATTGTCAATCGTTGCAAGTTTTGATTAAATTAACAAACCAGTGTTCTCATTTTCTGGTGGGCTTCATCTGGGGAAAACTGAACTCTGTCGTTCTATATTTAACAGCACACAATGGAGGCCGGCTAACCCAAAAGACTTTCAACAGATCCATCCTTCATTCTCCTTTAAGGGTACAGTGAGTCATGATGCCATGCTCCTCAGGCACAAACCAAACTGTTCAAATGCGAGTGATTTGTTTATTTTTTTTGCTTTTGAAACTCACCTGAAAGGCAGCGAACCACATTAGCCAGTCCAGGCGATAGTGGTACGGCGATATGAGACACGGTCGGCGGTAAACATCTCCTGGTTTGCACCGAAACTGGTACTCCTCCCAAACCGCCTCAGGGTCCTTGGGATCCTGGCTCAAAGTTCCTTGAAAAATCACCTCCGTCCGTTCCTTTGTGATGCTTACATACAAACGCAGATAAATGGTCAACTGAAAGGTGCTGATGGGAAAAGTCAGAATGATTTTGAACCCAATGCCTCCTGACTGTACCTGCCAAAGGCCCCGTAGGTGTTCACAATACGCAGTGGGTCAAAAGAGGTGTTCATCACCTGCTTGGAACTGAGCAGATTCATCACCACAGGAAAGCTCAGGCAACCAATCAGAATGCCAAGAGAAATGTTCACTACGCGGCGAGTCAGCATACCTGCAGTAGTCCACAGAGATAAACAGAGATCACTGTTTATTAGGAATAAAAACAAACAAATCCATCTCTTGGCTTTAGAGGTTAATCTAAAAAACTAAATGATTTTTGGTCAATGAACAGGTTGAACATGGAGGAAACACGGGAGGAAATACAGCATGAATACCTTTGGTGGGTTTGGGAGTGTGTCCTGCTGCAGCCTCATGCTGGATCTCAAGAACTTCCTTCCTGGCTCTGGACCCAAACAGAAAGCCCAGCGATGCATCATCGAAACAGGCCAGGCTGGGAACAATGGTCAGCCAGTTAAGGAAGCTGAGATTCCCGCTCACGATCAGAACCACCTATCGAGGAAAGGAAAAGTCGTGCTCAGCTTGACTGTGTTTCAGACTAAAACTTACATGTGAATTTATCACACAAACATCAATATGTCCTCAAATATATCCTAATGGATTCACGGGAAGGTGAAGTTGGCCCTTTCCTGGTTTCATTCTTTAATAATTACAAAACACAACAAAGAAAAGTGTTAAAACCCTTCCAACTAGTTGTAAAGCCTGTTTTGGTGTTCCACAGGAACTAGTATCAGGCTTCTTCCTGGTATTTCAATGTTACTACTGTCTAGTTGGTGCTAAAACAATTACAAACAAAAGGATGCAAAAGTTAGAGTTACAAAGCATTTTTCAAGATAAAGAAAACATAAATCCTGTCTGGAGATTTTTAAAGACTAAACTCAGTAATGACAAGAAAAGGTTCCATCATATCCCTTTAGCTTCTCTTCCAGCCATAACGGTACCTGGAACAAGATCTGCATCACTCCATTGAACATACACATCCGTCTGCCTAGGAAGGTGAAGAAAGGGAAGACGAGCTCAATGAGGTGGTTGGACAAGGTCTCGAAGCGATGAAACCACCAAGGGGAGTGGTGCATGTAGTAGGACATGGGGTTTGGAACTGGCTGGGTCTGGGGACAGAGTAAAAAAAAGGAAGATTGATTTTTGCCACAGACACAGAGATATTTCAGATGTTTAAGTTGATAGCAACTTTACATTTTTCTTTCATGAAATGTGAAATGCTGGGACAGAAAAAAAAAAAATCGAACCACAGGTCCATGTGACTTTTTTTTTCTTAATAAAAGCGACCCTTTCAAAATAAAATGCACTTAAATGGTTTAGTGTGTGTGTGCATGAGGTGTAAGCATGGAAACTGTCAGCAGAGGAGCTGAAAAACAAACAAAACTCAAAAAAATGTGGGTAGGAAAATGAAAACAAACCACGCTAGTCTATGCTCTCATTGTTTTTATCCAAATAGATGGACAAAAAGGGGATTATTTGACCTACAGGGGGAAAAAAACACAGGAAACCCACAGGCAATGAGTGTGCCACCTCATATAACCAAACAGCCCCACCTGGTCGGCAAACTAGTTGCACTGCGAGAACGTACCAGAGTAAACAAACACCGACTAGTCTCGCACAGGCGACAGCTTCTGCAGCTCCTCTGAAAAGGAGCACTGTGTCTGGGGGTGTTAGCAAGGCTTTACCTGGCGCCAGTGGCTTCCAGACTCCTGGACGTGTACGCCTGTAAATCTAAACAGCACCATCGTGACAGTTAAATTTAAAGCAAGGAATTAACCCACTGCAGATAAACCTCCACACTATGTTGATTTCTCCAGTGAAATATTGTAAAACTCTGTTATATGGCCAGAAATGAAACCCTGTCAAGTTGTTTCAGAGTCTCATCTAAGGTTTTAGCAGTTAATTAGTAACAGTAACTAAACTGCTATGACAACATGAGATATTACTGTATGAGATCCTCTCTTGCAAGCTAATTACAGGTCTGTGAGAGCACTAAACCACATCCATCACAAGAGACAGAGCAGTGAAACTGGAGAAAATACTTCCTAAACACAGCAAAGCTGTATTCATTATTTTATTCTGGTTTTGTAATCGTCCAATTGAATACAGTGACTAGTCCCCAGCGAGTTCAGAACTGAAGAAGCCTTCTGGACAGAAGGTGAAATGTCTTCAAAAGTGAAGAAACACAGTACAGTTGACAGAGAAAACTAGCTTGGACTAGGAGCCTTCTACCTTTTTATCAATATCCCCAAGTCAGGAAGCAAACTACAAATATAATGAGAGTGATATTAATGATGCGGTGGAACTAATGAAAATAGAGAAACTATAGCTCATTCCCACTATAGTTCAGAATGTGTGAGTATTAATACTGTATGTTGACAATACGAGCTTCATCTCCAGTCACTGAGTCTCTAAAGGAGCTAGTGTATTCCCATCTGTGCCAATTACAGGAGATGGACTGCAGAGATGCTCAATATCCCACAGTGGAAAATTAACAGGGACTGTAGACAGAATGAAGATCTATGTCAGAGGCTGACTGAGGGAGTCTCTACACACAGCTTCAGGTTCCTGTAAAGAATCACCTGGTGTGAAGTCCTCTTTTTACTTCACAGGGTGAAAAAAAAAAATTCATTATAAAGCACAAATATTAATAATCTGGGCAGGAACACACCTCGTAGTGGTAGTCCATGCAGGTCAGTTCTCTCCAGCATTTGTCACCACGGATTTTAATGAGGCCCTGGAAAATGACAGAACACACTAAAATGTGTTTACTGCACTTCATCACACAAGTCTTGTCATAAAATGAAAAGGCTAAAACCTCAGACAAGAAAATAACAGGTCTTTGAGAATTCTTTAAGTGTTGCTTTTTAGCAACTGAGTGCTCAATTACAAGAACATTTGTTCTTTGTAGATCGAGCTATTGAGGAACATTCTGTTTCTCTGAGTTTACAAAGTATCTAGTTTCGTTTCCTGCAGTCTTGGGCTGAATGTGAGCAGAGATCCTCCCGGGTCAGATGTCGTCCTGTTGCTCCTGTCAGCTGTGAGCCACTTCTGTTAGCAGTCATGTCACATTAATGTCATAACCCTGCCTTTGCCATGTTTGAACCGTAATGAAATGAATGAATCCCTTTTAAACTTTTCTTATGAAACAATTTTATCTTGTGTCAGTCTGATTCCAGGTGTACAGAGGTACTGATGCACCTCTCACCAGAACAAAGATATTGATTTCTAAAAAGGCTGTAATATAACTAATATCTGTTTACTCAAGCCAGACTAAAACATAGATGCTTCTTCCATAAGAAAAAACACATTTTCACATTTTCATTTCGGGAAAAATACACTAAACTGATGAAACCCACTAAAAAATAAATGTGCCTTCTGTTGTGTCTCAGTCTGTTTTTCACCAAATGAGCTAAGTAAATACTGCTGCTATCCGGGGCATGAGACTGTCAATATTGACACTTCAGACTGCCATGTGGTTGCTATGGAATGTGGAAGGAATTGACTGCCGACCCCTCTAACCAGATTTAGGAAAAGCAGGACATTTCATTATGATAATGAGCTTGGCTATTTGCTTCAGCTGCTGGCAGTTCAGATGATGGCAAAAGTTGCTGATCGAATTCAGTCATGAGACCCTGAAATGTTAGCAATTCCAAGCAGAGCAAGACACACTCAATATTCCAGGAGGATCTGATTAACAGCCGGTCAAAATATATCTCAATATGTTTGTTTGATTTGCTGGTTCAGACATTCTGCATCTGAATCCATCATCCTGAATGTTCAACCTTCCTACCACCATTTCCAATTCCAGAACACCTGAATCATTTCTTGGTCGGGGCGAAGCACAAGTTACATGCACAAATAAATGCACTATTGTAATAGCGCCCCATTAAAATTAACACTTGAATGATCAGGTAGTGATTAAGTCTGGTATCTGTGAATGATGCTACGTACCGCTCCTAACATGATCCGAACAATGAGCCACCTGAAAGTCCAGATGCTGATCAGGGAGGGGGAGCAGCGACGGGGCACCTTGGACAGAGTCCACAAGGGACACAGGAAAATGGCGAGAAATCCGGTCTCCAGCAGCTGGCTCTCCCAGCCTGAAATAAAACTGGATCATTAGTATTAAAGAAAAATACATTCCACAGAAGAGTGAATAGTTTAACTCCTACTGCTCAATCAATACCATCAACCTTTAATTCATAAAAGAAAACAGACCACTTTGACACATAATAATCACATAAATGATCCAAGAGAAAGAGCGAGATGACTTGTCGATGGTTAATTGAACCTCAGAGACACTAACATTAAGTTTTTTTCTTGACAGTAACAAATGAACCACGGAATTTGGTTCTTAGTCTAGACTTGTGAGTAATCAGAGGTGCTCAGGCTGCTGTGTCAGCTTCAAGGTCCAAAACAGAGCTAGGGAGGAAGCAAATAATGACTAATAGATTCAACAGCTCCAAACCACAGACACTGGCCTGGCATCTCTACCAGCTATCCCTGGGCAAAGCAGCCCATTTATATTCTTTCTGACCTCCTTTTAGACTCACGTTTGGATAATTTAGGAAATAGTAAACAACGGAGGCCGACAATATAAAGCTGAAGTTGGCTGAACAGAATGTGCGTCTGATCTGGCTAAAAACCACTAAAGCAACATTAGAATACTGAGATTTGTCCGAGTCTGAAAGTTTAACATGATTGAATTTACTATACTAATCCCACGCTTGACAACTTAAAATGACAACCAAACCTGAGTGGCTCTTCACACAAATGCTTTGCCTCAAAAGTATGTCTTCTATGTGATGGAGGTGAACGTTGGAAATCGTTGGAATAATGAGGAATTCTTGAATAGTTGGAAATCAAGAAGCTCTGGTTGTGGACAGTGGAGTTCACTTACCAAAAGAGTACCTAGAATTAGAGGAATTTAGAATTAATTTTAAATATTTGACACCTAGAGTAATGATGTTGAAAGGAAACCAATGAAATTAATGAAATTAGAATAATGATTTGATAGGAATTACATGTGGCATTTAATGGGCAGCACGACAGTCCCAATAGCAATTAGTTTATACAGTAATTATAAAACAAGCATTTCTGATGAAAACCTTACGCTTGTTTGTTATGGCCCTCTCTGTATACAGTTATAGACTCACCATAGCTGTCCCACGTTGACCAGGGAGTGGTAAAGTACCCACAGTGTCACCATAATCACCATATTTGCCATTCCAGTCAGCAGGACAAACATCGACAGCGCCATCCCCACTAGGGCGATGCCGTCTAGGTTCGCATCCATATCGCTCCAATCTAACAGCCAGAGTATGGACGGCGTGTATGCGAAGGCAGCCATGCCGATCTTGCCACCCACATAGCGCTTAACGCTGTTGAGGTAGCTTTTGGAGGGCATCAGACCGTTCTCGCCAATCAGCTGCTTGTTCTGGTTGTAGGCGACACTGAACGCCACCACTGCAGAGGAAAGTAGAATTTACAATGCAACTGAATGCAGAAAAGTGCCATTTCACTATGTCTCTTTAAAATGTAGTCACTCTTTTTGCAGATTGTTAGGGAATTAAATGGATTTTGTCACAACTTGCAAATAGTTCTTGTCTAAAGGTTTGCACTTTAGAGGTTTGCTTTGTAATCTATATTCTGCAAAATATTACGATACAGGGGTAATATTATGATACAGGGGTATTTTAGACAAATATTTTGTAGCGTGTTGGGGAGGGTCAGTGTGGAAATTCCCCAGCATGCTTTGTGGCAGTGTGTCTGTGGGCTCAGGTTGGCGTTAATCCTGTTTTTGTTCGTTGTAAATGTTATCTTTTGCAACTTTCAATGTTAGTGTTTAATAAAGTGGCTCTTTCTGTAGTCGAACTGCAGAATAAGTTGGCAGAAGTCTGCGTCTGAGTTCCTCCGCAACCTAGAACCCTAGCTCGCCACAATATAAAACAATTGTATGACCTACACTAAAGCTATCCAGATAATATGAAAGTCTACAATTACCTTTTTAAAACAATAAAAACAATTCCAATTCCAAAATAATTGTATATAAAATAAATTGAATTACTTACAGTAAATGAATGCAACAGAACGCAGAAGAACGATTCGAGTAAGCCAGTAGGTGCCGGTCTGTAAAGACTGAACTGATGTTTCTTTCCTGTCTCCGTTTTTGCTGTATTTTTCTCCATGTCCATCACTAATACCACCTTGCTTCTCCTCCGTTTTACTGCTGTCGACATGTCTTTTCCTCACAGTACCGTCGGTGCTGTTACAGGTCACCGCCATGTTCCCGGAAGTTATGGTCACGTGACAAATACATCAGGAAATAGAGCTTCTAAACCATATAAAACTAGAAGCAGTTAATAAAAGTTTTGACACAACTATGATTTAAGTTTAGATGTAAGTTTATACTAATTATTTTATATTCTATTATTATTACTTATTTTTTCCTCCAATTCCAAAACAGCATTTCAATTTTTCTTTTACATGGACATCAGGTATAGTTTTACTATGCCTATAACTATGAAAAAGTAACAGCCATTCAATTTAACACAATACTACTACGTCTCATAATGATAGTAAGAAAACGAATATTCTAGTATTATCATCAGTATAATTGTTATTTTGATTGATTAAACTGTCTTGCTACTTTGGACCGTGAATGAAATGATCACTTTATTCGTGGTTAGACATTTATATATAGGCCTATTCTAATAAAAACTGCATGTTATATGTTTATACAAACGGTTGTATAAAATCAATTATAATGGGCATGTGCGTAGCTTTTCAGTGTTGATATTAAATTATAAATTACTTCTTCATATCAAATGCTTAGCAAACGCCAATAGCAAATAGGAGGCGGAGAAATGCGTGTCCTGAAGAGAGTTCCAGTGTTCTCAGACTGCTCAAACTGTGCCTGGCTGCGCAGGGGCGCCCTGGACAGGGATGGCAAATTTAGACTACGTAAAAACGAGATTACCAGAATTCCTCTTTTTGGAAAGACATTTTTTCAAGGAAATCCTATTCAGATTTGTGTTTTGCCTTCTAAAATGAAAGAAGACTGTCACTCCCTGACATACAGTCCACCGAGTCCTGGAACTAAAGCCTCCATGTCCCAAAGTGCATCTGATTCCGAGTTTCCCAATGATAAAGACAAGTCGGACTCCGCTGGAGTTATTACGCAGAGGTCTCCGAGCAGCGCAGAAGACCGCTTCCCAGTCTGCATCCGCGACGCGGTGTCGCAAGTCCTGAAGGGTTATGACTGGTCGCTGGTCGCCGTGTCCGCTCCCGGGGAAAGAGGGCTGAAGAACAAACCTCATGTGAAGCGACCGATGAACGCATTCATGGTGTGGGCACAGGCTGCGCGCAAGAAGTTGGCAGACCAATATCCTCATCTGCACAATGCCGAGCTCAGCAAGACTTTAGGGAAACTGTGGCGGTGGGTACCAATGCAACTAACCCAAATGCATGTTGGCTCCTATACAAAACATCCTTGGACAAGAACAATTAAAGGTTATCCAGTGTAGAAACCGAATTTCAGAGGCCAAATTCGTCACATTTGAATTCAAATTGAAAGATTTAGTAAAACAAATGAATACAGGATTGCCTCCCAAATTGAAATCTAAATCCTAGACTTTACACATCGACTTGAAATTGAAAATTGTTTCCCTTGCAACCTTCAACAAAGTTGGGGAACGAGAATACTTAAAAACACTTCAAATTTGGGATAATCATCCCAAATCCGACATCTTTGGTGTAAGAAAACGCAAATGCCGCAGTTAAATTGTTCCATGGGTATAAATATTACAATCAAACGTGTTTAATTGGATTATAGAAACTTAAATTTATTGGATGAGCAAACTCTTAAGTCTGAATTCTAAAATGTGAAAAGTTAATGTGTACAAATAATCTTCATCTTTAAACCTTGGTACAACAGTGTCTTCCTGAAAATATTAATTGTTCCAGATTATAAATAAATTGGTGTAGATTGGATTCAGAAACGCGGTGACGTCATTAACACTTTTGACAAAGAAAACACTATCTGCTGGTCAGCCCGGGTATTAAAAGTAGCTGGAAATCCAAGGGGCTTCAGATGACTTGGCTCTTAGTGGACATTTTCTACATCTATCACTGGCTCATTCCTCTCTTTTTTGTCAGACTTCTCACTGAAACAGAGAAGCGCCCCTTCATTGAAGAGGCTGATAGACTGAGGATGCAGCACAAGAAAACCTATCCGGATTATAAATACCAGCCTCGGAGGCGTAAGGTGACCAAAGTGGGTGAAGGGGACTGCAGACCCGGATCAACACAGCAGCAGGATGGTTTGTGTAAAACAGAAACGACAATGAAGCTGCCATCTGCTGGAGAAGTACACAGCTATTACCATCAGGACAGGGCCGGTAGAACCACAACCCATGGTTTCTTTTAGAGGCAGCTCATTGTTATTTTTGCTTATCAGTTGATTTCTGTATTTCTGGTTTCCAGGTCAATCTAATGGACCTCCAACACCTCCTAGTACACCAAAAACTGATGTTCTCATGGGAACCAAACGTGAGGTTCACCGACCTTCGGACGGTGGCTCTATTCCTCCAACCAGCCGTCAGAACATTGACTTCAGTAATGTAGACATCTCAGACCTCAGTACTGACGTCATCGGAACCATCGACGGATTTGACGTGCATGAGTTTGACCAGTACCTCACACCAAACAGCCATGGATCCACAGCTCTCCCTCCATCAGATACCGGCCACGGATATCTCAACCCTCCTGGAGCATTCATCTTACCCAATATCCACTCTCACTCCATTCCCACTTGGACACGAAAAAGTCCTGCTTTGACTGGAATGCCTTCTTGTGACAAGCCAACTCTTTCCGAGGACACCACCACCCGAAAACCTCTGGTTAAAACTGAGCAGATGAGCCCAGATCACCACAGTGGCTCATGCACATCGCCTCCTCCACCCCTTCAACCTCAGTGCACCCCAGGTTCATCCGTTTGTCCCTCTTCCGCTTCTTCCCCATCCTCCACCCGCCCACCTGACTATTCTGATCTACAGAGTTCTAGTTTTTTCAGCGCCATCTCTGGTTACGTTCCTCCTCTGTATCAGCACCCGTACTTCCACCCTTCCTGTGTGTCCTATGCCACACCGCTCATCAACAGCCTGGCCTTGGCCCCACCTTCGCACAGCCCTCCATCTGGTTGGGAGCAACCAATTTACACGACACTCACTAAACCCTGAACGTCAAAAACCAAAAAAACAAATTCTTTTTACAAAAACTGGATATTGGATCAGAACATAACCTGTTTCATTTTTTGGGGAGGGGGCAAGTTTGGGGAGAGTTTGACCTGTACAGTATAGTGTTCTAAAAGAGTGTAAATGTGTCCAACACACTTGTTACCCTTATCTCAGGTTTGCACCCCTTTATTTAAAACAAATTAATTATTGGAATTTGTGACAACATCAGAGTCAAATAACGTCTGATTTAAACAATGTTGTGTTACACTGAAACCTACCCATCCCTCCATCCACCCACACAACCACCTATCCATCCATCCATCCATCCATCCATCCACCCACCCACCTATCCATCCATCCATCATCCATCCATCCACCCACCCACCTATCCATCCATCCATCCATCCATCCATCCATCCATCCATCCATCCATCCATCCATCCACAACCCATGTCTATTTATAAATGTGCCTTAACAATTTTAATTATTTATGATAAATGAACTCATTTTGATTACCCAAAATCAGATTATCAACGAAGAGGGTTTACTACAGTCAACAAGACACCAAAGAGACTGTGATCAAAAGTGAGGGCTATTTCTTCCATTTGATTCGCTGCTCATTCTATTGACCTATAACTGTCTGATGTCCCATTTCAAGTTTAACTCCAATCCAACAGCTGCTCCTGAAGTGTTCTGTCAGATGATTATCTGATTCCAGTGATTATCTATTCCCCGCTGCTGCACAACAGCTGGATATCAGTGCGTATGATGCAGGAGATATCGTGTTGAGGATATTTTAGATGCTGAAATGTGATTTCTCCATTACCATGCTCACAACACACACCAGTACCTTATTGAACACATTAGCTTCACCGTTGACTAAAGCTCACACCCATTTCCTGTGTGCATATGAGCTGCCAGCCACAGCTCAGTGGCCCACAGTCTGGGCTGGTTAACGTCACAGCCTTGTTGCCAAGGGCAACAAGACAAACAGAAGCAATAATGATTTGCCTGTATTTCTTTTTGAGGCGTTGAATCCAGCGCGTCTATGTGGATGTTTGTGTAAGAGTGATAAGGTCATCTGGTTCCTGACCAGTTCAGACTGTACAACTCCCAGTGAGCTCTGTCTCCCTTTGGCCAAAGAGCGCCATCTACCGGTACTTTAATGATAATGCAACAACATTGAACAGCGTTTAGACAATGATTCTTTAATTTATAATGATGGAATTTAAAGCAAAAACTGATTTTTGAAAAAGAAAATCGTGATACTTTTAGAAAACTCTAATCACTTGTGTTCTTTCAATTTTGAAATATTAATTACATATTTCCTAAATTGTGGCTGCTGGATAAATTAATCTAACTACACATTCAATATCACCGAAATTTGAGCAGTTAAAATTTGCTTGCATAATTATGAAAGAGAGGGTATAAAGTTTGTTATTAAAGCAGGTTTCTTTTTTTTTAGAACACTTGTTAAACCATCCTAGGGAATCACAATAACAGTATACATTTGAGATTGACCAAAATGATAACAATTGTGTGTAATTCGCAAGAAGACGGATATCCAGTGGGCAAAAAAATACTCCCAAAACATTCAATTTTCATTTCAAGTTTGTCTGTATTGTCTTTTGAAACAAACGATATGATTAAAAGGTCAAAGCCAGTGTCTTTGTAACAAGCTGCTTTCAAACCAGTACAATGACACAGAATACAGAAACATTCGGACTGTGAACCCCACGAGAACTCAGTCTGGACCTCAGTTCGAGCCCTGCTGCTATGCTAACGGTCACTGTGTGTTTTTATGCATATCTATTGTTAACAGCACTTTGAAGGCTTGACAGGTATTCAGTTGATGAAGTCTGAACCTCAAGTTATCCTCCATGTAAACGGTATGATTCCACAAACACACTCACACACGCACATAAGCCACTGTCATTGAAACTGTACATTCAATAAATTAACGATGCATTGTCTTTAACAACCAGTGAAATGGCTCTAAATTACATAATTACATTAGATTACAGGGAGAATGAAACAATCACAAGACTAAGGGAAGAGCCCACATGGATGATAATGGATGACAGAAAGGGTAGTAGGCGCATAGTGATGACATCATCTACCTTTAAGCCTCTGATCAGCGATAATTCAAGCCACAACTGGACTTAAGTCCAAGTGAAAGTTCAAGTTTTGCACATACAGATAGACCTGAGTCTATCTACTTATGCTGAATCCATCCCAAGATCCTTCATCAGGCACCTCCCACCACAGTCTGCTGAGCTGTGGCTTCCTGGCCTCAGGGTTTGTGTTTGAAATGTGCTTCCACTGCAAAAACAAATACAGTAGGTAGACCGTGCACTTTCAGATAAACTTTAGTAGATCTAAAAAAAACTTTTTCCCCCCACCTGCATATTCCTGTGGCCTCATTGGCCGATTGATGACCCTCTGAAAGGCAGCTATCCAATCGCGTTGCTCAGCTTCAGTCTCGCAGGCAAACAGAAACTTCCTGTCTGGCGTGACGATGGTGATGCCGTGATTCCAGTGGTAACCCTGGGTGGATGGAGGCAAACCTGACAGCACGGTGTAGCTGTTCTCCTTACTGCCGATGAAGACCTCACCAAGAGCGTACGCATCCTGGGATAGAGGGAAGAATGAGAGGTGGCTAACGAGAAGGTCATCTGTAGTGACAGTATTGATCCCAAAAGTCTACAGAATACCCTAATGACATGTGACGCTATGCTCTAGCATTTTTAACATGTTAGTTGGCCACAAGCACATTGGGCTCTTCTCACCAGAGGATCTTTAAAGTACATGAGCCTCCTGTCATCCATGGTAAACCATCTCTTCTTGAAGCCTTCTGTGTGCTGCAGAATAAAAGTGGATCTTTATTCTCAGAGGTATAACGAATATCAAATATGTGCATGAATGTCAAAAGATGGTGGCTACTTAAAGTACTAAATTAAAATTCAGTACTATGAGGGGCATTTTTTTCTGTTTAGATCCAAGAAACAACTTAATTACAGAAGATTCCCCTAATCAAAATCATGATGCAAACCTTTGGACCTGTTTTCTCCATAAAGCCTTCCTTCATGAAGTTTCGAGTTAGTTTAGGCACCAGCTGCAGGAGAAAAAAAACAGCTGTCAGAAATGAGTGCATGCGTGTAAGGTTATTAATGATACACTAAATAAAGACTGGGGTGTTGCAAAAGGCCATCACAATTTCCCTTCCAGCCTCTGTCTTTCCTAACCTCCTCGTCACTCGCCCCGGGGAAGGCCACCTGTAGGTAGTGGAACCTGGCTGCCCTGATAGCGTTGAACCAGTCGACCATTTCCTGTAAACAAAGACCCACCATGACAACATGTTTCCCAGGGAACAACACAGGTGTCTTTCACAGTTTCTGTCCCAGATGTTGTCTTCTCTGATGACGGTGAGATGAATTTGAATGCATGTGTGCTGATGTTGAAGCACTTGATAACAGGTCAAAAGCCACACTGGAACTAAACGAACCCAATGAACTCCTCTGACAATGACAAGATTCATCCAGCAGAGGGCGCGCCGGCTGAGGCCGTGCTGTACTTGTGTCTTCTCCCTGAAACATACTTTTATTTTGGAAACCTATGAATTATCATTAATTTTGATGTAGGGGATCTGTATATAAAATACCATCATTAAAACCTAAATGTGGACCATTGTGAGTTCAGGAAAAGTATTAGTATTTTCCAGTTAATTCCTATTTCCCATGTATTAATGATGTATTGCATCATGTTTATCACTGTCTCATGTTTCACTGAATTTCTTTTAACTGCTAACTGCATTTAAAATGATATTTAACTAGGCTGAAGGATTTTCACTAAGCAGGGACCTTATCATTTTTGGGGCTTGATATTTCATGAGATTACCACCCTTCATTTCCACCAAATGTAATTGGGGCACGCCGTAGCAACCCTGTGAGAAAGGTGAGTGGTGTATCTATGGATTGTGCTGCAGCGCGGTTTCAGCAGCTTGGCACTCTGTTCTGTTCTGTCTGTTTTTGACAGAAGCTGCATCAAGCTGTAGATCATGCCAGACAGGAGCTTTCCTCAGACACAAGTGGGAGCCCAAGTTACATGCATGAGTGAGCAAAACTACAGCCTGCGCAGCCACCTGGTGGTAGTTCTGGGGTTATAGCGTCATGAGGAATTCTCCTCTGTGTCTGGTACCTTTGCATCACTGTGGTAGACAAAGATGTTTCTTGTGCTGTTGTCTTTCAGGTAGGTGATCTGCAGGCCGCAGGGGTTGCCGATCTTAGCCGGCTGGAAGGTGGCATTGAGGGTCTCAATTTTCATCACCGCTTTTGGGTCTCGGGCCTTCACGGAGGGTGGGAGGAAATTTTGTTGTCAAAGTATCTTTAAACGTCTTTAATCTCAATGATATAATGTAACTTACGTCCTGTTTGTTGAAGTATTTCAGGGCTCCCTCCCTCTCTGATAGGATGAACTTTCGGCTTAAAAACTGACCATTGTCTCGTCCTCGTTTCCATAGAAACCCCTCTCTGTATCCTGAATGGAAGAGAGACAAAGAGAGAAATGAGCATGCCCGTGTCTATGTGTGTGTGGGTGTAGGTGTGGGTGTGTGTGGTTGGTTGGAGGCTGCCTTCAAAGATTCATCAGATCAGGCAAGAAATTAAACTAAGGTGGCATTTACTAAGGCAACATGGAGACGCCATTAACCGGCTCATGAAAGGTGATCCTTCAGTTGAGCAGAAATCAAAGATCAATTGAAATTTTGTTAGAGGATGGGGGGAAACAGAACGAGATCTTACAGCTTTCATACAGAGTAAATGTGCCTCAGGGGACTCGACACAGATATTTAATTCTACCAAAGAACATGCTTTTCTCTGTTAATTACATAGGATCCATTTATAGCTTGTGTCTTCCTTCTCTTCTTCAATTCTTTGTTGGTTAAAAAAATAAGAAATGCTTTCTCATCTTTGTTTTCATAGTTCAGCTGTGACCCTGAAGAAGGAGCCGTTCACATTTTGGATGTTTTTCTGTCGATGGTGTTTTTGTGGAATAGAATACTCCCGTGTAAACAAGAACAGGAAAAGCGAGCTCCATTCTAAATCAATAATTTATTATTCAAATAACAATCCAGACAGTTGTCTTCTTCTTCAGTTTAATTAATTTCAAATAATTTTTCAACTCACAGAAGTAGTTTAAACATTGTTCCTTATTATCTATCCTTTTTGATTAAAATTTTGTTTTTTCAAACCAAGGCTACTTACAGGGTTGTTGCTGTGCTCTTGACTAAATATTGTATCGAGGAAGCTGAGAAAGGTTTATGGAATCAGCTCCCAATGACCTAGCAATAAGATCTCATTCATAACAATGATGCAGATACATTTAACTCCCACCATCGGCCGCCTGAGAGGAATCAATGAAATGGAGCTTTAAAAGCCGTACTCTGAATTACAGATTGTAGATGACACCATTACGTTTTCCTCTTAGCCATCTTGCGCTGCATCAATTTCCTCTCCCCTGTCATCTGCTCCCTCACCTCCACATTTGTGTGTCAAAGCATTCCTGACACCAAACATTCCCCAATACCACCATTACCTCATCAATCAATAGTCCCTCTCATCCGCACTCTTGCCTCTTTCCTTGGCGCTCCTCTCTTTTCTTCCACCCTCTTGCGCACTGGATCAATATATATCCATGGCCACCGCGGGGGCCAAGTCCCTGTAAGCCTCTGCCACACCCGCCAGACAGAACTATTGTGTCATCTGTTTGCATTTGTGCTCCCTTCACCGGTGCAATGGCATCCATGCGCCATACCGGTGTTACCTACCTGTGAACCCTTCACAAAAGCGGTGCAAAGAATGAGTTTATTTAATAGTAATTTACAGGTAAACTATTAAAATATTGATGCTCTAGATTTCATCATCCATTCTACAGTTTGTTGAGTTTAGCGTCGCCACCATGTTGTTGGTGGTGTGGACTCTTTATGTGGAGAGCACAATGTATGTATGTGATGTAGATAAGTTTACTCATCTACTATTTACAGGCTTGGGGGACACAAACCTCCCCATTGGCTTGTAATGACCTCATCTGTGGAGCTGCATGAGAGTTGGCCGCCCACTCGCAAGACTGTGCAGATACCTTTATGCCTCCTCACTGACTTTGAACAGATTAATCCCAATCCTTACCTTTAATAAACACATACCTAGCTTCAGCCACCCACTCAGTCATACCTGGCCCTGAGCAAATCCTTCATAGAGGAGGGGACATATGAAGTCTGGACCATATTTAAAGTGTAGATGCTCCAATGTGGCTTCTGAACTGCACATGTTCACTTGGCCACTTAGGATAAAAACAATATTTGAGATAAGGATGTTTCAGGCTAATTGAATTCTGGCATCTGCAGTGAAATTTCTGCCCAAAGAGATTTCAAGATTTTGATGATTGAAGCTTAATATCACCATCAGACAAACAACCCACCCCGACTTTAGTGATGATAAGAGTGCACTCCAAACACAGGAGATAATAATCAGCAATTTGTTCAGTCTGAGTTTAATGGAGTGCAACTCCATGGAAGTGTACTCAAAATTGGAGCATCTAACACCACACATTTTGTTCCATTTGCAGTGTTTCAATTATATATTGCTCCTCACAGCTACATCTTACATCAGGCATGTTTTTAGACTTTGTCGAAAAGGGGATTTTTTTTGGACAAGGAAGAAGCTATCTGCGTTTTGTGTCCAATTTGGGTGCAGGAATGTTTCAGTCAGATCAAATGAGAATGTATGGATGAGGTGCAACAATGCAGGCATGCATCAGTCTTTACGTGCCTGCAGAGTATGGTTCCTGTTTCTCAATGAACTCAAACTCATTCCTCTCGTACTTGGCCCTGATCCACTGTTCTCTCAGCAGCCTGCAGGTGAAGAGTACAGAACACTTTTAGTTTTCACCTTTGTACCAATAAAAATAAAATAACAGATATGAAAAAAGGTTCCCCAAGTTAGTTAATATATAACATCAGAGTATCCTGTTGTACTATGACCTCCTGAGGAGATAGAGAAGTTAATGAAAAGGCTGTGAAGTTTACAGGCTTTTTTTATGTACCCATATTAAATTGTATTAAATACACTTTCCTGCAAATTTGACAAGCAGAAAAGGACAGATGAGCGCAAAAGTCATAAATATCAACCATAAAATTGATATGAGGTTCCTCAACAATAACAAAATTTGATAAATTTGTATTTATCATCATTCAACAATGTGCTGAACAAACCCCACTCAGGTGGGTATAGCATTAATTAAAGTTCACAGTATTCTGCCAAAGTTATTTATCAACCTACATGGCCTTCTCATGGGCTTTCTGCAGAAATGAAAGATTTTAATGACATCTTAGAAGTTCCCAATACTCACGTAAAACAGAGAGCTTTATTGGACTTGTCAACAGGGATCTTTTAAAATGTTCACTTTCTCTGTTGCTTTACTTTAACACATCATCATAGGATGAAAAAAAGTCCTCTATTGCAGGGGTGTCCAAACCAAATCCAAATTTATGCATAATTCTAGCATCAGTTGTTGGTTCTAAAACATAATTATGCTTGATATACCCACATTAGGATGAGTGTTCGCTGCGCATGTGCTCCATAAAACCTGTGTCTTTTGAAGCGGTAGATCTGTGAGGATGCTGCATCTGGAGAGCATGTTCTCAAAGTCACACAAGAGTGGCTTACTTGCAGTCGGTGTGTGTTGGCCTGTAGTAGAATGCTGGAACTTTCTGTTCGTACTTGGCCCTGGCTGCACTGTTTCCCACGGCGGCCACGAGCTGAGAGAAACACAGAAGAATGAAAAAGACAGTACTTCAGTAAGCGCAGCAATAAACTAGCAGGAAAAGGGCTAAAAACACATGTTGGACGGCGCTGAAGCAACTATTCAGGATGTAGATATTGATTTAAAGATTTCTACTCTCAGCAAAGGCCATAAAAATACATAACTGTCAAGTAGTATTTAACAAAAAAAACACTGACAATTAATATGACTGACAGATGATTGGGACAAGCAATTCTCAACTAAAAAAAAAGGTTCCTAAACCGATTAACCAGGAAATTATGCCACGCCTAGAGAAAAGTGAAAAGAAATCTTCAACAAGAAAGAAAAAATAACCTTCGGATGAACCTGGAGAATCTCCCATCTGATGGGACTGAGATTAAAAATGGAGCTATTTGCAACATGCCAGCTTTTTGCTTTCATTTGCTCCATTCAATGTCTTCTCAGAGGATAATCCCCGAGTCCAAATCCAGCCGCCTGCTTCCAGTAACTCGCCTTCCTTGTCCTCCAAAAGATGCTCTACTGGGAAACTTTAATGTGAAGGTCAAACAGCAGCAGGAAATTCAATCACAGCCATGACTACTGATGAGGAGTCATGGAGATGAAGACATGAGACACCAGCTGCTAAAATCCAGATTACATGACAATCCAGCAGTGCCATTTTGGAACACGGCATTATTATGTCCACTCTTCATGAACTAAACTGTTTAGCATTCACATAGACAGCATGGAGAGAGCCTGCCATTCTATAAACATGATAAGCATACCACATTATTTCCATGGCAACTGTATTTCAGAAATCTGATATGTTCCTCTCTGCTTTGGTATCATACCAATGAGATTTCATTTAATAACTGCACATGCACTGACATGTAGGAAGAACTCTAAACCTCATTTGTTTTTCATCCATCTGCCAGATACAGATAGAAGCAAATTGAGTTAAATTACCGAGGACTCCCTGTTGGACAACTACCCAGAATGCAGTGGGCCAGTGGCTTTCATGCCACTCACTGTGGACGAAACAACATGTCCATTGATAAATACAAAAACTGTACGAAAATTCTCTTTCTTTTCTTCATTTAGTTCTTGTTCAAAGAAAGAAATAAAATTATCTTGAGCAAAATAGATACACATGATGATAAATAAAATAAGACTAGATTGTGGGGATATAGATATACTTTGATGCACCTATTAATATCAGGTCTGAAACAAATCAGGAACTTGAGACTTTGATTAATAAAATAATTAAGGCTTTGGTTAGTGGCTTGATTTAATCCTTTTCTATTGATGTGTATAATATGCAACAAACTGTTTCTAGTTGAACATTTTTGCTGTTGCAAAGTGTGCTTAAGTGGAAGAATAGATCGAAGAGAAGAGAGTGTGAAAAAGAGTCAGAGGGAAACGAACATAGTTCAAACAAACTGGAAAAGTTTTTGGGCTCTTGAAGATGAAAGCTCAAGACATACATGCACACTGATAGCATGCATTATTTATGTTCAGGCATGATGAAGGCTAAAACAGCTATGAGAAAATGTTGCCAGGTGAGCTCCAATTTCACAGTGAAATTAAGTTCTGGAACTTTGGAGCATCCATATTTATGCCTTGTGTCATGTCCAGTACCTGCTTCCCCCAGAAGACCTGTACTAATTGAATTCACCGACTCATAATCAAATAAATATTCACTATCAGCAGCATGATTCTGTATCGATTAAGACCCAAAATGATGCTGCACTGAGCGGAACAGCTATTTGGAGATGCAGGGAGGAACTCAAATCCTTGCAGTGCTACAACTTTGCTGGAATGACTAATATCAGTTATGTGCACTATGTGCGACCCACCTCCACCTGACTGGCATCCCACGTGTCCTGGACAGACTTGACCTGGCTGATGTGGGGGATGCTCCGGTGAAGAAGCGAGCAGGCCTGGCAGATAAACACGCCCAGCGTGAGTGATGCCCAGTCTGGCTCTGCATCAAGGGGATAAGAGAGACAAATGGCAAAATTGTGTCATAAAATTGTCTCAACCGAGACAACGCCAGTTTAGAGATGTCACAGCAGCAATGTAAATGTGGAGTGTAATAGGGAGCGGGCCATTAAAATGTGATTTTAGAGAACTCCTATTTAGCCTACAGACAGGAAAGAGGTGGGTTTTCCCTAATCACATCAGGCTAAGTTACAGTACATCACCAAAACCCTAAATACACACACCTGCACATACATCCTGCACCATATGTAGCCACAACCATGCTCATAACCTTTGAACAAACCATCACCTTTGTCACCAAACGTTTACGTGACCTGGTGAACAAAAGAGATAAACTAACACTCTTACACAGAAGTATGGAAGAGTAGAAAGGTTTTCTGTTGTTTGTTTTCAGGCTATGCTGAGACATCCGTGGGTGTTCAGCAAAGGTACATTTGAGTCAGAGTATCATCCCAAAGAGGTTTTGATACTTTCCAAATAAGGTTGTACCAGTCTCAAAAAAACTGCTGCTGTAGCAGTGACAGAACAATGGAAGTCAACAAACTGGGTTTATCCCACATCAGGGAGAATCTACTGTTATAGCACCTTGGCACCGTGCTGAAATATTGCCGTTGAAAGTCTTTGGTGATGACACTGCATCCTTGTTAAGAACAACGTAATGCCAGAACAACCCGTCAAAACTCCTAATAGCTGACCCACTGGGGACTGGATCATGGGTGTTACTTAAAATCAATGTGGAAAAAACTGAGATGTCAGGCTGATTCAGCATCTGTGAATTCAATTATATGAAGTGTGTATGACCTGTAAGCCCTCCGTATAACATCTAGGCATGCTCCTGATCATTTCTAGGAGAATCTCCTCCCAGACCTGGTCAGCGAAAAGGTCCACGCTGACCGCACTCTACTCATTGTCTCCCCCCTGACACACAACCAATAATGGTAGTGTCTTTTGAAGAGGACACAGGCCCCTGGAATATCTAAAATCAGATGTATAAGAGGTGAAGTGGGGAGTACTTTATGTATGGGGAGTGGCTCCAGCGCAGCTAATTCTGTCTGTTTGGAGAGAAAGGTGATGGTTCATGTAGCCATTTCCTCCTGCTCTCTCCATCTTACCCCTGAGCACTGACGGCTGGATAGCTTTAACAGCACTGGCGAAATGCAAAGATATGACCCTCATCATGCTTCCAGCATTATCCAAGTGATTATCCATGCATCGGGTAGACAACAGTCTTCCACTCCAAAGCCAGAAGTGAACCGTGATGACAAATAAAACTGTTGTTTCAGTTCCTCGACACCTGAGTGGCATTCCTCCTGAGACAATATTAGTACCACTTGACTTTCTGCTCAAAAGGGATTTAGTTTTTGATGATCGATATTAGATTTTCTCACAAATAACATATATAATAATATATAGTGATATTTTCTTAAAATTAACATTCACCAGATGTTAAATTTAAAGATACCGGTAAATCACTTCAGATATCCCCCATTTTAATGTGCATCGGGCAGATTATCTGAGTATGACTTCAATAAGATGGATGCACAGGAAATATTATATTTGGCTGTTTGTTTTACATGGTAGCAATATACTACTACTATTACTACTACTACTACTACTACTACTACTACTAATCATCATCATCACTACCATTGAAGCAGTGCTTTTTAAACTGATCTACATACTTTCTGAGCAAGTAACAACATTGCTGCTTACTCAGTTTAGTGCTGAATTATATTGGTCTGAACCCTAGCAGTGTAATAGCTGACAAAAAAGGTAAATTAAACTCTGAGATAGACACTAAGTTCAGACCAGCTGCGTCAGACATTAACAATGCTGGAAAATGTGTTTCTGCGTTACATATTTACACAGGCTGGCATGCATGTCTGTAGTGTATTCAGTAAGTGTAGCGTGTCCTTGTTGCACAATAATCAAGTGTGACTCCTGCCACTGGGGCTACCATTTTTTCCCCCTAATGCGCGATGTCCTCAGTATGGTCTACTGCAAGATGAAGACACACACAGAGAAAGAGGGAGAGACAAAGCAAGAGCTATGCAGACATCTCCAAGGAACTGCGAGCAAGCATTGGAGGGAAAAAGGCATTACTCTTACAATGCTCCATGAGGCTAGAACAAGACTGTGAAGGGGAACAGCAAGAGAGGAAATCTGAGAGTGACAGAGATGAGGAGGAAAAAAGGGACACAGAGGAAGGAAGGAAGAATGGGGGCTCTTCAAGGTGCAGAGATGTGTCTTACCCCACCACATAAAGGCAAGATTTGAATAAAAGTCACCTCATCTTTTCATATTCTGGATTTGGTCATACACATATGCGCAGGCACGCACAGCCTGCATTGGCACATAAAAAGACATCCAGCCTTTCAGTGGTGAGGTCACCGCTGTCTGAGTCAGGCTTTACAAAGAAGACATTGCTCATGGAGATTAGTGTGCGCTGAATTGATTAGCGCGCGCACACATACACACACGTAACCAGGCTTCCTAGTCTAAAGGTTGCGCATGCGGGCAGATGTTCTCCACAGTGAGCGTCAGTTGTAGAACAGGGGGTGGAGAACACCTGCTGCACTGTGGCTGTCTTATGTGTATGAGATGCGATGAGACAGCAGCTTTTTCTCCCCCAGAAAAGTGAACGCTGAATAAAGAGGCACATTTGTTAGAGGCGGCTGCGCAAGAAACAAATGCAGACACATTTACAGCTTCTGCAGTGGTTTCTATAAACATTAAGGTCAGTCAATGCCTGAACCGTGTACCCTTTTGCTGGGACAGCAGCTGAAATGTGTCCTTTAGGGTTGACCCTGTGATAAGTATATTCCACCAGTGTCATGCAGGCTCAGAGGAAAGAGCATACACGAATGGTGCCCTGCAAACATTAGTCTGCTTTCATCATTCACGCTTTATGGGGCGTAAATCTAATCTCTAATTTAAACAAAGAAGTGGCAGGAAATGTTAGCATCTAATAGCTTACCTAATGGGGAGCTCATGGGGGTTTGCTATGTGCACACCAGTATGTTAATTGTGTTTCCTTTTTAAAGTACAAATTAAGCAAAATAACTGTAAAGGTAGGACCCAACACATAATTCATGAAAGTAGGCTGATGTGCTAAACAGGAAACTTTGTCCCCTGGTCTAGTCATAGTTCCTACTGTTTGACAAATAATTTACCCACACCTGTGAAGGCTGTCGAGGCTTCTCTCTGAAGGGAAATAACTCATTTGTGCATCCTCAGCGAAGGGCAGGGCCTGTGCCCTGCTGAGCCAGAGAAACCCTGTTGACCACAAGTTCCCCCCAGAAACAAGACAGAGCAGGAGGATGGAGGAGGTATAGATAAGGGGGGAGAGTATGAATAAGCACTTAAATGATGCAAAAAGCCTCAGCACTTTGTGTGTTTGCAGACCAATTACAGGAGGTGAGCACGCTTCAGGATGTTCTGTCTGCACTGGGAGGATGAGACACAGACAGCGCAGGACAAGGCTGCATTTTTGGAGGCTCAAATGAAGTTTACGGCATTTGTTACTGTGCAACAAATGAATATTTATTGACAAAAGGTTTTAGGGTTGACATATACTCGTGTTATTTAAAGTGCTATGATAATATCCCCCATTCCTCCATTTTAAAGAATTACAAAGCAATTTCAAAGACTGCGACTCCAAGGACACAGAGTTGACAAATAAAACACTTTGGGAGTGACCAGCCTTTCAAATTTCTCAACTGTCACAATTTTACATTACAAAATAAAAAAGCTAAAACAGAAGAGTCAAAAGTAGAACTGCTGCCTGTGTGGAACATCAAGTTTTCCCAAAAAACAAACTGCGTCACACTTAAGTAAAAACTGGCATTAACAATTGATGTCTTGACTATTAAGAAATGTAAATAATCACAGTGGGAGGATGCTTAAGAAAGAAAAAGAATAAAAATAAACCAGCCTACCGAGAGTGTGTCATTGACGCCATCGCCCTATATATATGGGAGACAGCTGATCCTTGTCTCAAGAAAAGTAGACTCTTGTCAATCACAAGTCATCAAATAAGGAAGATGTAAATGGATATACTCTTCCCAGGATTAATGGCATGTCATACAAAAGAAAATCTATGGTGTGACGTTTGACGGCCATTGCACCTACATCCACCATAAGACTGCATTTCAAATAAGACAGTAAATGCAGAACATGAAACTTAACAACACAAAGTTTTGATGCTTGATGGTCCATTTTGGATGCCCTATTCCTAAATATATGCCTAATCTAAACACTACCTAGCCTACATATAGTATGTAGACATTACTGGTGCCTTCATTTTACATTTGTCAATAATTAATTGATGAGCTGACAGGTGGATTCTGATCAGTCTTGAGCATTCACAAGTCATAAAATCTTTCTAATGATTGCAAAAGTGAAAGTCACCATAAAAATATGATCAAGAACCGACTTTTGTGAAGGCATCAAATTATTTTTGAGCTCATGTAAACAGCATAACAGAAAAACAGATGATCAGATTTCCCCGCTTTGTGCAATTTACATAGGTGTAATGGAGTGCACGTAAACGAGTCCGGTCCAATTATTCCAATTACCTGATTCGTCCCAGTAATGACAGCTTTTGTAAACAGGCTAAATGTTTAATGGCCAAATACACTGAAAGTATAGCCTCAATGTTTAGGAGAGGCTTGGTAACTTAAGTGCATCATACGTATATCTGGTTTTCTGTCTCTGCAATCAGATGCCAATGTGTATGTGCAATACTAGAAGCAGAAAATACAAAACGGACAGAAGGACCAGTTTCAAAATAAGTTAAAGATGGTCATACTGCTGGATGTTTTAAATAATGGTTAAAATGATGATAATCCAGTGATGAATGAGGATAAACTGGCACAGAAGAGAAATGGACTCACTTTAAAGCGCAACAAAAACTCTGTGAGCACCAGAACCCACCACCCCGCTCCCATTTTCTGACAAGATACCGCTCTTCAATCAAAATTAAAACCCTATTCAGGAGTGTTTAAATTTGTGAGAGCAGCTTCTAAAGCAGCCCGTCCTAGGGGAGCCGTAGCCAGAACCAAGGAACAGGCAGTGTGGGCAGGCCCAGCGCCAGAACACTGGGCGCCGGGCCCGTAACCTGGAGTCCCTGCGGCCAAGCCTTTCAATAAGAGGAAAAAAGAGGGAGGAGGGAGAGAATGAAGAGAGGATGGAGGATGGAGAGATGAACTGTTTCCATATAAAAATCAGTCCACCTTGCTAACATATCATTGGAAAAAGGAACAAAGCATAAACCGTATATAAACTGTAAATTTAGAACAGAAAATCTGTCAGTGTTGAAACCAAAAGATCTCTGCAGCTATGTACCAATTTTAGAGACACCCCCACCCCCCCCAAAAAAAAGCTGTCAGTGAAAAAAATAAATAGCTGGTTTGCTTTCAATTTCATTCATACATTCTGTTCTTTATGTCAAATTTCTACTGGAGGGGGTGTTGAATGATGATTGGTTTGAAATGAAAGACATCCACTTTCAACATGTAAGATGGAATAATAGTGTACTACAAAACAAAAGATTCTAGAAGGCAGTTTGATTCAATTATAGCAATATGTGAAACAAAGAATTCAGACAGAGCAAGTGGCATAGAGGCTGCCAACACTGTAAAACATAGCAACACACACTCACAGAGAGAGAGAGAGAGAGAGAGAGAGAGAGAGAGAGAGAGAGAGAGAGAGAGAGAGAGAGAGAGAGAGAGATTGAGAGAGAGAGAGAGAGTAACAACAGAAACAGGCAGAGCATATAGGTGGAATGCCTTCAGTGACAGTGTTTTATGACTCACACTAAGTCCAGAGTCTTCTAGGCCTTCCTCGTCCTGCACAAAAGGCTGCGTTCAAGTGAATTATGGCTGGACCCTGACTGCATTCACTCGCAGCTGTATTTCAGAGCAACTGTTCTCTAGTTTCTCCACTTTGGCTGATTGTCTTTTTTTTTTTTTTACCTGGATTGCCGCAGTCGGCGCAGGTCTCGTTGCCCGGTCGCGTCAGCACGTCTTGCAGAAGCCGGTTCTTCCCGTCCGCCTCCACCAACAGCGCCATGGTGGGTTTATCCGTCCAGCTTCACCGTGGTACGTGGGGAGAGGCTTCAGCAACATCCGCTGCCGACAGACAGATGGATCACCTGTCTGCCTCCTCCGGTCTGATGGAAGAAGAGAAGCGATCCGATGATGGGAATCTCCCTCTCTCTCTCCCTCCCTCTCTCGTTCTCTCTCTCTCCCTGTCTCTGGTCTTCTTCCTTGGCTTGGATAGTACCGACTACCTCCTTCACTTCCCATCCCTTTACATAAAAAATAAAAATAAAATAAATAAATAAATCCCTCTTTCAACATTTTCTAGTGAAAGCGAGACATCCAGCGGTGGGATCTTATCCAGGAAACAAACAAACTGGGGAAAAAAGGAAACAAAATATTTAATAAAAACAATAAAAACGTTTTTTAAAAGCGACATTTTTTATTATGTTAATTTAAATGTCACAGCAACGCGTCCAAAACGCAGTGTCAATACAAGTGACTGCGCAGTTTGAGCCTATATAAACTGAACATTAGCGTAATTGTTGTTTATTCACCTTTGTAATTTTGACGCGCACAACTAAGATTTATTTTTATATAATAGTCCAGGAATGTACATTTCCTTTAAATACAAAGTGGGAACTGAAATAATGGAAATATTTCTCTTTTACCCATCTCATATAAAACCAGAAGGAACTTTTGCCACACATTAGTTTATTGAATTATCAAACAACAATCAAGTGAAATACAGTATATAGAATAGCTAACTCAGAAGAAAACCCATAAAGAGAAGGCTAAATCCCTAAAATATCTTGGACATTTCCATTATTTGACTTACATGTGAGGTGACCTTAATAATATAATCGGAATTATAAGAATGAAATAGGAGATGTGTCAGAATTCAACTCCTTTCAAAAGAAAACTACAATTCAGGAAATTTCTGATTAACATAGTGCGAATAAAATCAGCATTACTTCAATTAAGGCTGTTTTAAAATACCATTATAGAGAAAAGGAGTTGTTGGATCAAAATCCGCTCAATGTCCCTTTATTGCCCCCTAGTGATCGGATACAATGACAGAAAGGGTCCTTTCCCCCAACTATGATACTACTCAGGCCAAAGTTAAAACGAAATAATTGACAAATACATAGAAAAATTGATTCAAATTGATTCCATACGTTGTC
This sequence comes from Takifugu rubripes, assembly GCF_901000725.2. Lineage (NCBI taxonomy): Eukaryota > Metazoa > Chordata > Actinopteri > Tetraodontiformes > Tetraodontidae > Takifugu > Takifugu rubripes. The sequence continues at coordinate 9,287,770 of NC_042285.1, forward strand.
TATTTTAAGGAGACGTTCTATATACAGTACATGAGATACATGATAATTTTAACCAGGCACATATGAGATGACCTACTGGAGGGACCCAATTCGCGCATGTGCAGATTCCAGCAGACGCAGGATTGACCTGACATAATAGTGTTGGAGTCAGTAAGTTTTAGGGTTTTTCTTTAAGACAAACCTATAATTGTTTTTTTTTTAAAAAGATGTCGACTGCTATGAACTTCAGTTCGAAGAGCTTTCAACCTCGACCTCCCGACAAAGGATCGTTCCCTCTAGATCACTTTGGTAAGGAAAAAGGGCGATTTCTTTGTGCACGGTCAACTTAACTGAAATTAGCAGATATTAAATTCTAAAATGTGACAAAGTAATTTATCCAGTTATTCCAACAAGTTACATTCTACCTTTACTCTGTACATTTTCTGTCTGTCTGTCTTTATTTTTAGAATGTTCAATTCATGGTATGAATATATTAGCATTGGGCAATAGCTTAGCACTTATCCTGTGATCATTTCGATTAATATTATAATGATAAAACTTATTTTAAGTTGTTGTACTGACCAAGTACTTCCCAATTTGAATTGTAGTTTTCTGTCTTTATTCAGCTTGTGTGTGGTAGAAAAAGTATGTTATTACTCTTTTGTTATTATTAAAATTTGTACTCTTACAAAAATTGGAAGCAACCCAAATTCTAGGACACAACTTAGGACACATGTTTAGAACCATACATATTCACAAGAACTTGGTTGAACCTCCATGTCCATTGTTATTTCTCTTTTAGGTGAGTGTACAGCCTTCAAAGAGAGATTCATGAAGTGCCTGAAGGAAAAGGGCTTTGACAACTCCAAGTGTCGGATGCAGTCCAAAGAGTACTTGGAATGCCGAATGGACCAGTAGGCGATCTTGTTAAAAAATACAGTCTACAGTGTGTCCCACAATCTTCAATTCTCTTCATGTTAGCTGTGTTTTCTGTTACAGTCAGCTCATGACCAAGGAGCCCCTGGAAAAATTGGGATTCAAGGACCTAAAAGATTCATCTCCAAAGCAAGCAAACGGAAACACTAAACTCTGACATCCTGCTGTAAAGGGTAGAGGTTCCCCAATGTGACAGGTCATCAATGTTTTAATTGATGAAACCATAAAGACTGCTTCATGAAGAGGGGGAGTAATTGTTACAATGAGGACATTGCAGTTTTAACAGGGGCTTATAAGGCCGCGGTGGCCTGAAAGCTATTTTGTAAATAAGCTCAAATGGGTTGCACATGAATATATTTTGTCATGTCAATATTTTCTGTTTAAAGTTTGCTGTGCTCAGAATTATTCAATCTTAGTGAGTGGATGCTCATATTTGTGAGGATCCAGTTATGCTCTCACGGAAGGCAACTGGTGGCATGCAGGCCAAAATTGGCCTGCTGTCAATAATCTTTGCCTCACCAATTGAGATTGATAATAAAACCTATATATAATAGGGAGTTCTGACTGTGTGCAGAGGATTGGGACTAAGAAGAGCAAGCTAGATACAATAATCCAAAATCTGATGAGATGCAGGAGGACATGCTTGTTTACAGGATTTGTCACATTTTGTAAGTTTTAGTACACAATAAATTGTACCAGGTATTAATTTTATTCAAATGCATTTCATCTCAATTAAAAACTCATTAGTTTGAATTAAATGCAAATAAGAAAAATCGAAGTACACAGGTGATTACAAAAAATAAATAAAAATGGAACAAAGTTGTTTGCATCAGGAAGTCTGCTTTGGTCTCATCAACATTTTGCAGCATATTCCTCTCTGAGGAGAAAAAGAGCCATATATTACACATTCTCCCCAACTGCATCTGATTAAAGGGCAAGAATATTGCATTGTCTTCCAAATATGGCATTACATTAATAGAAAGTATGGATACATTTTTTTTTTTTTAAAGAATCTCCACGTAAACATAATTGATAATATTACTGATTGAGTTTGACTCACTCTCTCTAACATCTTGAGTCTGTTTGGAAGCCACCAGGCTCTTGGATCCACACACCAGGCCTCTTTTTTTGTTATCAAGCTGAAAAATTGTGAAATTAGACACAAATCAAACAAAGAAAAACAATTCTTCGCCACTGTAGTTATGTAATGAAAAAAATCAAAAATCCCAGTCCATACATAAAACTACAAATTGTGCTTTCATTGTCTTTGACTTCATCTTGTTTACTGAGTGAAGCTCATCTCTGTGTCTTATTTCCTGCCCCAATGCTAAAATAAATGTTTTTTATGTAATTTTGGCCAATTTTACTTGACAAAATGATATTTCCTAGGATGAATGTCTACATTCATTACACATGAACTCAAAGCAGTTATGGTAACATGATGCAAAAAAGGGGCTGCTACATACAAGGAATGAAGTGTGAGCAATTAATATACTTACATATAAGCATGTATTTTACATTGGTCAGATGTATTTTCCAGTTGTTCAAAGCAGGCATCGACTGGTTCACGGATGGGGGCATCCGAGGCCCTCGGACAGCAGGATGGGATGATAAAATCCCTTTGGAGAAGTGGCCTGTCACACTGAGGAGACACTTACAAAGCACAGAACACAGCATAATAAAACTCTACTGGCAAGTAAAAAATTCCTTTTGAAATGATGTAAGACAAGACTCACCTTGAGTGATGAAGAAAATGGTAATGAACCACACAAGAGTTCTATAACTAGTGGAGGATGTCATTGTGGATGCTGGAAATAAAAATGTCCTCTAATCCTCTGATGCTGGCTCCCAAAGCTTGACTGTGAGTAAAGCTCTGAATTTAAGAGGAAACCCCATCTGTGGTCTAAATAAATTCAGTAAAGACACGTATGCATGCACACACACACAACCACTCCTTCATTGCTCATTTGTGAACATCCAATGAACATGCACCTTGTGACTCCAGCAGTCTTCATAAAAAAAAAACCCTGTGTCCTAACCCTCTAAAAACAAAACTATTTATGTTGGTTTTTCAAACAGGCATTTGATCTTCATGATTGAGAAATAGTGGTGTAATTTTACTCAGGAACTTGAATTCCTGTTTCCCAGTAACTGTCATCATCCACATTTAGGCTGGCTGCAGCCGGCTCAAGTTATCTGAGCACAAGTTTGAAGCATTTAGAAGACGACACTCAGACAGGACGTGAATCACTTGTAACAAACACCCGCATCTTTTAAAAAAAAGCAGTACAAGTTTGTTTGTCTTATTCTTTCTCTTTTATTCAGATTTAACACCTTTTGATACCCAAACTTTTGTCAGGCTTGACAAAAGGATCACATGAGCTCAATGTTACCAACATACAAAAGAGGAAATGTTTGCATTAAAGACAGTTTTTAAGTAACTAAACTGATATTGCCCTTAGATTAGCTCTGTTAAATTAGCTGCTAAACTGTGTGGCCTCTTACTAATTGACAGGGTTGCAGAAGGGACACTAACAAGTTTAAATTCTTAGATTTAAAAACAACAACAAAAAAAACAGATTTAGACCAATTTATAAACCTTATCTAAATTTGGATAACAGATTAATAAAAGCATGTTGACCTGCTTTAACCACTCAATCAAGACATGTGGAGGCCACTCATACTTCTGTCGTTAACAGTCATATCTCAAAAATGTTTTTTTAATCACATTTAGTCCCTCTGATGAGCAAGAAATGGAGGAGTGGGAAAACAAAGGGGATTTCTAATCACTAGCGAGATGAGTTGGAGCTGGATCGTGAGCGATGACGGCGGCGTCCGGGAGACCGAGACCTGCGGCGGATTGGAGAGCGTCGCCGGGGTGACCGAGACCTATGAGAAAATGTCATGTGTTAGCATGACACAGCTCAGACCAGTAAAGCATGATTCACACCACATCACCTTCTTCTCATGCGGGGTGGGGTGCGTCGCCACATGGGTGGCGGGGGAGGTAACCTGCGAGGCGGGGACAGCCTACGGGGAGGGGGGCGCACGGTGGGAGTGAGCACAGCCGTGACTGTGATCTCCTGACCGTCAATCTGACCTGCCAAGAACATTCACACGTATTACTCGTTACTTGTATTTAAACCAATTACCTTTTCACACCAGTGCTACAATTATGTCCATTTCCTCACCTCCATCCATGTGTTTGAGCGCCTTCTCCGCCTCCTCCGGAGTCTCATACTCCACATACGCATAGCATTTGGACAGGTGAGGGTAGATGCGGTTCAATGGCATGTCGATCATCTTGATCTTACCATAAGTGGAGAAGATCTCCTGGATGTGCTCCTTTAAAACATTCAAAGCAGGAAATACGGTTCAAATGTATATACATATTAGCAATAAACAGTCATGTAGCTCCACTTTTTCATAGACAGCCTAACATTCAGCGTGCAGTGTTCCGATTAGTTAGCAACAGTCATTCATTAAAAAGATCTACATTACTGACAGCACGTAACACAAACAGCCCTGCCGGTTACTGGTTAAAAGGTTTGTCGTGTGACAGCATAAGGTGATGCACAGTCATTTGGCTTATCCACATTATCCCGTTTAAACGCTATACCAATCAGGAGGAAAATCAGTTGGTTCTAGAGAACAGCACACAAGCAGCAGTCAAAATATGGGGAAATATTCACCTTTATAACATTTCTGGTCAAGCGGCCCAGGTGGATCTTAGTGGGTTTGGGTGTGGGGCTCCTGCGTCGCCGTTCTCTGTCATCCCTCTTTGCTGACTTTGACCTGGGAAGATATTAACTTTTCGATGACCATTTTCTCAGTGAATGACTATGTAGTGTCTGGGTTGTGAGACATTGTATTAAAATGTATGCGGTTCAGGTCACCTACTTGGAACGCGAGCGTCGCCTGTTGTGGCGCTGCCGGCTCGGGCTGGGCGAGGAAGAGGATGAGGACGAGGAGGAAGATGAGGAGCGAGAGCTCGAAGAGCTTGAAGAACTTGAGCCACTGGAGGAGCCTGAGCTGGAGCCTGAGCTGCTGCTGGAGCTGGACCTTAATGAGAGCAGATTGTAGGAAATGTCCAGCCAACTATAGAACTTGTAGAAGCAGTAAAACATCGTGCATAAGATGTAAAAATGCAGACGTGCAACATGACAACATCCTCTGACCTGCTGCTACCACTGGAAGCACTGTGTCGAGTGCGAGTCTTCTCCCGGCCTCGGGCCTTGTCAGCCACTTCTTTCGCACCTGCCGACTTCTCTTTTCCTCTCAGTTTATTTTTCTCCTCTTCTTTCTTCTTTGTTGGGGAGGGCGCCCTGTCGGACAAGTCGAACACGCTAAAGTCAGAATTTTCCCGGCATTCACGTCGAAGGCTAGCTGCTCGGATAGCTATTAATGCTATGACCCCCCCCCCCCCCAAAAAAAGGGGGGAATAATCAAGGATAAACCACAAAAATGTCCGCAAACTACTGCTGAGATAAGAATGATGGCCTGGTTTAAACCGAAGCTATCCACCGAAGAGCGGAACACAACAGATACTAGCTAGTGAACGATCATAGGCTCGCTATAAATTCGCCAATGAGCAAATGCAGGCGTATAAAGCAAACCAATATATTTGTTGAATTTAACTTACTGACTAGATTTGTTTTAGCTACATATAAGCGATTTATAAATACAAAGAAATTATGGATATTAAATACTTACATTTTGTAACCTGCAATCGATATAAAGTCGCATAAAGATGACGTACTTAGAAGTTGACGTCACGAATATTTAGTGGATACTTTATTTACCGTTTCAAGTCTGCGAGGCAAGTAACTACCTAACCGCAAACACTAATTAAAAAGCAAGCTATAGCATTCACTTTGCTGTAAACATACGTTTTAGCTATTTTATTATTTATTATGATCTTATAATCTGATTAATCAGTCTAAATACAAGGATTTAACGAAAGGCCATTTGCCTGCCAGTTTAAAAAGGGGGAAAACTTGCCTCTCAATCTTCAACGTGGGTCTTCAATACTAAATGTAAGTAAGAATATCTTGTTTCGGCAATGCAGAATTCTAATGTCATCCATGATATGTTACATGGCTTACATATTTAAGCTACAGTTAATATCCACGTAAGGAGATATGGTCTAAAGTCCACAAGCTGAAGGGTACAGGCTGTGACTAATGCTGGGACTTCATATGTCAAGATGAGATCCACCGGTGACACCGAAGGAGCTGGCAGTCGGAAGGGCACCAGCAGGACTCTTGCCTTAACCATATGCTCCGCTGCCATCGGAGGCACCTTCCAGTATGGATACAACATTTCAATCATCAATTCCCCGACTACTTACATCCAGAATTTTATCAATTCCAGCTGTGTGGAGCGCTGGGGTACCGCTTTGGAGACCACCCAGCTGACCTTCGTCTGGACCTTTATTGTATCAGCTTTCTCCCTGGGGGGCTTCTTCGGAGCCTTGCTTGGAGGACCGATGGCAGTCCGCCTCGGGAGAAAGCGCTCTCTCCTCCTGAATAACTCCTTCCTCGTGATCGGTGCTGTATTGGTGCTAACCTGCAGGCTCGCCAAATCGTTCGAGATGCTCATCCTGGCTCGCTTTCTGGTCGGCATCAATTCGGGAGTGAGCATGAATGTTCAGCCCATGTACTTTGGGGAAAGCGCTCCCAAACATCTCAGGGGCGCTGTGGCATTTTCCTCAGCTGTTTTCACTGCGTTTGGGATCTTCTTGGGACAAATTGTGGGTCTCAGTGTGCTGCTGGGGACTGAGCCCCATTGGCACTATCTGCTGGCCAGCAATGCTCTGCCGGGCCTGATCCAGCTCGTCACCCTCCCCTGGTTTCCCGAAAGCCCGCGATACCTCCTCATCGACCGGGGTGACAGGGAAGCGTGCATGAATGCACTGAAACGGCTCAACAATGGGAAAGTTCCGGTTTCAGAGATGGAAGAGATGCTTCAGGAGCAGGAGCAACTGAACTCTACAGCTTTGAAATGTGGTGTGACGATCTGGTCTCTGTTCAGGAACCGTGACCTGAGGCCACAGCTCAGGACAGTCATGGTTGCCAGCAGCGCGATGATGCTCTGTGGAAACGACTCCATTTACTTCTATGCTTCATACATCTTTCTGCAAGCAGGGATCCCTCCACAAAATATTCAGTACATCACCATTGGCACTGGCGCGTCTGAACTCACTGCCTCCATCCTGAGCAACATTTTGATTGAACGTGTGGGGCGCAGGGGGCTTCTTGTCGGCGGCTACAGTCTCATGTGTTGCTGGACCATAGTCTTCACTGCAGCCTTGGTCCTTCAGAGTCAGAAGGTGGCTGGAATGTCCTACCTCAGTATGGCGTGTGTTTTTTCCTATATCCTGAGCTTTGGCCTCGGCCCCGCAGGAGTCACAGGGATCTTACCAGCCGAAATCTTCGACCAAGCAGCCCGGCCGGTAGCCTACATGGTCTCTGGCTCACTGTTGTGGCTCAGCCTGTTTGCAGTGGGAATGCTGTTCCCCTTCATCGTCAGTGGCCTGGGCAACTTCTGCTTTCTGCCCTTCTTAGCCGTCTGCCTGTTTTCGGCTGTGTTTTTGGGACTCTCCTTACCAGAGACGAAGGGCAAAACTCTGGCTGAAATCACAGCTGAATTTGATCAGAAGAACGGGCTGAAGAAAGAGAAGCAGGATGTGCAGGAGAACATCCCCATCACACTCAACGGCCAGTTGCATGATGGCGGATCTTTCGGTGAACCTTTAACAGAACCCGACTGCCAGGCTAACGACAAGGCTTAGGTTGAAATTTGACCTCTTCGTACAATGAAATTAAGAATCAGATCTGAGTCTTTAAATTCACTTTTAATGAGTCTATTACGCAATTAAGTGTCCTTTTATTAGAATGGAAAAGCAAAAATTTGGGCATTAAACTGCAGGACAAAGGTGGCTGGTATTCAACAGGTTATTGCAGATTCGAAAAGAGTCCGAGTCGAAGTTCCTTATAGGAGAATTCAGAAATCAGATGCAGTCGGTACACAAATACTACTATATGGCGTAAAAAAAAAATAGATCCACGAGCATTATGAAACTTATGGCAATCAGTGAACTAATAAACACTATCTATCAAAGCCTCTAACATCCTAAAATATCCTACTCAAGCATGGGGGTTGAAAACTAGAGAAATGCTCTGCACTTTAAATTTATTTCAATATTAATATTCTATTATATACTATTTATATTATATAAATATGCTATGTGACCAAAACTAAAGTGATATTTATGAAAAACCTCACAAAATGCACTTTCTTTGTCATCTCCAGCTCAGTTTGCTGTTTGTCAACTGCTGTATTGGTCCCCTCAGGGAGACGGTAAACCGTTTAAAAGAAAAAGAAAGTTTCTTTAGCAAAGGGAATGTTAATGCCTTCGGCTACGTACACCTTTAGCTAATTATTTGGGGATGTTTGCCTCTCTGTTATGAATCGTGTTCCATTCTGTACTACTCTTCAACAGTTTTGCATAGAGATTGTAAATAATCTATTGATTGTTCAGTATGTGATTTTATAATGGCTAAAATGTCCACGGTGGCTTTTCCTATTTGTAACTTTGAGCATGGATGCCATTCAAACAGCAGATGAACTGGTGCAGTGTCCTCTGAGTGTCCTCATTGGTCTCTCTGGTCTTCGGCTACGGTTCTATGAAAAATGGCCGCCAGATGTCGCCAATGTAACATTCATATTTAAGCCGTCTGTTCAGTCGCATCAAACCCTCTGTGTTATCTATGCTTTACAAGGTGCCTATTCTATAATCGATATTTCAATGTAATATTATTTGTCAATTATAATTTATTGTCCTATTACTTCATTTTAATTGATCCTGAAAGACCCTTATCTCAGAGGTGTTATCATCATATTGAATATACTGTTTGTTCACCAAATCACCAATGTAGTGTAAGGTGTTGCTTTTCCAAGCATGTTTATATAAATACATCACTGCATGATGCCTGCACATCAGAGTTATTTCTATTTTTCCAAAATAGAATTATTCCTGCTTTAATAGCTCTGTATAAACTAAAAACCACTGTACATCATCAATAAAATCCAAGTGCTGCACCGGGCTGCTGAGTTTTTGTGCCATTTGTCAAATTAATTCTGTTTTTGTAATGATTTTGGTTCTATTATTTCTTTAAACATGAAGCTCTCTGTTCCCCTCACCAACTTGTAACACAGTCTGAATAACCCTATCACTGATAATAAGCCCTCATTAGGACTTTGACACGCTGCCACTAATAGAATTTAGCAATAATACTGCCATTAGCAGTATTAAACAGGAATGCTGAACAGCTACTTGTTTACCCTTCTCCACTGTGTTGAATTGTAGTGAGCGGGTTACCTGGCAGCAAATTGGAGCCAAATGAGCGCCCAAATCTTCTAGTTTCCAGGTTAATTCGCATTCACCATGCTGCATGACATGCCCAAACAATGCAGACTCCCCATACTTTTTAGGCTGACCTGATCCAAATCAAATCATTTTTAAACAAGTAAGTATGTAAGTGAGCCACCAGTGAGTAGTTCAAAAGCTACAGCAGCAAAGCCTCTCCCCACCAGTGAGCCAAAGTGATGAGCCCCTGCACAGACAGAGTTCCCAACAGATGTTGCAGCAAAAAGAGCAATAGTATTTGCCCCGGTGAATAGAATCCTGAGACAAACAAGAGCTCAAACAAAGGATTGGTGTTCAAATACACTCATCATTAGCATTAGTGCCCCGTGCATTCTGGTGGAGTGTTTTCACTCCTTGTTTGGTGCAGTAATATTTTTAAACCCATCACTGTCTCTAGTTTCCTACAAGCCTTTATTGTGGAAAAATATGAGCTTGACTCACCCAAACATCCCGCTCTGCCTTCAGGGGAGTCTCTATTAAAAAAATAGGTCCATAGGTACTTACACAAAGTTCTGATCCCTTCCCCCCTCCCTTGTGATGATATTTTCTTTCAGTCTTGCCCAAGCTTGTTGCTTTGTTTGTCGTAGCTCAACTCAACTGTCAGTCCTTGTTTTAATAGTGGCTCCAGAAATTTCTCATCATGGATCCTTAGGGTGGAAGAAAAAGTCTAAATGAACACAGTGCAAATCAAACCCAGTACAAAGCTGAAATAGCTACTTTTCACAATTGATGCAATTATGCAATGAGCTTGTTGATAGCATCAATAAGTCTAGGATGTTACGTATCTCACAAGCAAAACAGAACTGACAGGTATAGCTGGTTTGTGAACATAACCAAAAAAATTCTGTCCTGAGACAGAAGCTGAAGGGAACAGAGCAGGAATCCAACACTGATAAGATGTTTGTCAAGATGTGCTCCGGCAGTGCTGCCGAAGCAGCTGACACCAAGAAGCCCATGAGCAGGACTCTTGCCTTGGCCGTATGCTCTGCTGCCATCGGAGGCACCTTCCAGTATGGATACAACATTTCAATCATCAATTCCCCGACTACTTACATCCAGGATTTTATCAATTCCAGCTGTGTGGAGCGCTGGGGTACCGCTTTGGAGACCACCCAGCTGACCTTCGTCTGGACCTTTATTGTATCAGCTTTCTCCCTGGGGGGCTTCTTCGGAGCCCTGCTTGGAGGACCGATGGCAGTCCGCCTCGGGAGAAAGAGCTCTCTCCTCCTGAATAACTCCTTCCTCGTGATCGGTGCTGTATTGGTGCTAACCTGCAGGCTCGCCAAATTGTTCGAGATGCTCATCCTGGCTCGCTTTCTGGTCGGCATCAATTCGGGAGTGAGCATGAATGTTCAGCATATCTATGTGGTGGAAAGCGCTCCCAAACACCACCGAGGCGCTGTTGTATTTATCTCAGCTGTTTTCACTGCGTTTGGGATCTTCTTGGGACAGATTGTGGGCCTCAGTGTGCTGCTGGGGACTGAGCCCCATTGGCACTATCTGCTGGCCAGCAATGCTCTGCCGGGCCTGATCCAGCTCGTCACCCTCCCCTGGTTTCCTGAAAGCCCGCGATACCTCCTCATCGACCGGGGTGACAAGGAAGCGTGCATGAATGCGCTAAGAAGCCTCAACAATGGGGAAGTTCCGGTTTCAGAGATGGACGAAATGCTTCAGGAGCAGGAGCAGCTGAAATGTGCTGCTCTGAATTCTGGACCAGAGACATCCGCTCTGACAATGTGGTCCCTTTTCTGGAATTGTGACCTGCGACCACAGCTCATAGTAATTGTAGTTGCTGGTAGCACTGTGATGCTCTGTGGCATCGATGCTATATACTTCTATTCCCTGTACATCTTTTCTCAAGCCGGGATCCCTTCTGAGAAAATTGAATTTGTCACCATCGGCACTGGAGCATGCGAGCTCCTTGCTTCCTTATTTAGTATTCTCCTTGTTGACCGCTTGGGCCGCAGGTTCCTGCTCATTGGTGGGTACAGTCTTATGACTGTTTTCCTTATAGTCCTGACTGTTGCTCTTACCCTGGAGACCAAGCATGTACCTTGGATGCCTTATGTCAGTATGGTGTGCGTGTTTGCCTTTATTATCTTCTTTGGGCTTGGCCCAGCCGGTGTGACATGTCTTTTACCCGCTGAGATTTTCGATCAGGTTGCTCGGCCGGCTGCTGGTATGATATGTGGTTCCCTATATTGGATCTGCCTGTTCCTGGTGGGAATGGTATTCCCTTTCATGATCCACACTTTGGACAGCTTCTGCTTCCTGCCCTTCATGGTTGTGTGCTTATTGACAGCCATATTTTTTTGCCTCTTCTTGCCAGAGACTAAAGGCAAAACACTGGCTGAGATCACAGCAGTGTTTGGGAAGAAGGCTGAAAAAGGATTGAAGAAGTAATGTGCTGGAGCCCGGAGCAGCACCTTGGTAACTCCTGCTTCAGAGGACAATTGCAAGACCTGAACTTTTGTATTCAGCGTGATGTTGACAGAAACCCCATGAGCCACAGTAATGAATATGCTATTTGCTTCTATCTATGCTATGAAAGTAGGGGTTGCAGCTTCAGTAAATGTTATTGATTTTATCCTCTTTAATCAGCTGAACTGTAACTTTTAGTGTAGTTTAAAGTGAGTAGACTGTGCAGACTGTGTTTTATTTTTGTAATGCATATTGTATTGCCAAAAGAATTGGAATAAAATCTGCTGATAACTCTCGCTGGAACTGCTGTCCTTAATAACTGTCATGGAAGCCAATTCATCATGATTCAAGTCTTGGAGTGGGGGATGACAGTGACCAGGAGAATGCGATTTTAGGACTGCTGAAATTCTTGAACTGAGAACCCACTGTTTGCCGCTACAGTCTGTTGCTTAAACTTTGCCACTCCTGGTGTCACAGTTATGGATTGTAGCAGAAGAGTCACTAAAATGTGTGAAGATTAATGACGGACGCTCCAAAAGCCTCCCTCTAAAGTACTGTAAAACCTTCTCACGGCACTGAAGAGACCTGAGAGCCATTTCTATCTGAAACGAGTAAAAAGGTCTGCTGCCTTCTCACTGGTCCCAGGTAACAGTGAGAACACTAAAACCCCACAGCTACTGCTGAGTTTAAAACTAAAACACATCTGTAAACCACTACAGGGTGACGTGACAGCAAACATGGAAGGTGTTTGAAAAAGCAACCGGTTTTGTGGTATGACAAGTTGTATCAGTCCTTTATGTCACTTCATCTTTAGTTATGTAACATCTCTTACAGTCAAAAGTGCCTCTAAGCCTGTTCACTATCAAAGAAAAACTCCCTTTAAACAAGAAGAAAGATTGAGCAGGACCAGCCTTGTGTGTCAGGGGGACCCTCCTGCTGATGGCTGGCAGGGTGAAGTAGGATGAGAAGCAGAAAGAACAGATAGAGAATAGACATACATAATATATGCAAGTACAAGCTGAGAGGGTCAGTAGGACCTTATTCTTAACCCTTTTGGGCCATAGACCATACAATGAGCCTGCACAGATTATTTTTACATACATAGCTTTTACATTACATTTTAGATTGTAGATACGGCAATTTCTATAGCAGTAACAAAAAACCTTGAAACTAGAGCAGATAAACACAAATGAAGTGATATTTTGTCACAATACAAATGAAATAAGGTATGGTATATGCGAAAAGCAAATTTTGTCATATATTACATTTGTAAAATTTAATAAATAGATTTATATAATAATATAATTCTCTGTTCTATGCCTCTCCTCTCCTCTCCTCTCCTCTCCTCTCCTCTCCTCTCCTCTCCTACCTATTTTATCCTCTACCTGTCCTCCCCCCTCTCCTCTCTCTCTACCCAGCCGGCCATCAGCAGAAGGGTCCCCCTACATGAGCCTGGTCCTGCTCAAGGTTTCTTCCTTTTAAAGGGGAGTTTTTCCTTGCCACTGTTGCTTGTTTGGGGTCAGGCCCTGGGATTCTGTAAAACGCCTAGAAACAATTTTGATTGTAAAAGACGCTATATAAATAAAAATTGATTGATTGATTGATTGATTGATTGATTACCCAAGTGTAAGTCTTACGGTTTTATATGCAAAAATAATTATTGTGTTTCTTTTGTTGAAATTTTACAATTGGATTTATTGAATTTTTACCAAAGGGTTGATGTGTAAGCAAGACTTCCCATTAAACCAGTCTCAAGTATGTGTTAACCACGATGAACTCTGATTTGGTAGTCACGACTGCCACATCTAAAATGAATCCTTTTCCACTGGTGGCACAATTACTCATCACTGCCACCATTCCAGCAGCAGGGAATGATAACATCTATGATGGAAATGAAATCGAATCTTTTATTGTAATTATTTTTCATCTATAGTGATCCACTGTGACACAATAGAGATCCTCTGACAGGCTGTAAGTGAAGCCAAATTTCAGGAGCTCCATGACAATGAAGCCCGATCATCTTGACCAACGGCGCACTAAAGTCAGACAATAAGTCCCTCTCCCTTTCCAAATGATTTCATTATTATTCACATATAAATCAACAAAAAAGATTAATTACTCAACCTGAGATAGCTGCTTAAGGTAGCTGGACAACAGTGTCCGGCATCTGTTTAGCACTGCGTGTCATGGAAAGTGAGAAAATGGCTGATTAGATTTGTTGTTTCCACTGGATCAATTCTGAGCTAATTGCAGAAACTAAACAAGCAAAGGGGTGTGCTGGTAGCCTTTTACCATTTGCAGGCTCACATATCCTTCTTACTTTGAGGGCTTGACTGATTTTTCTCAATAACAGGATGCTTGTCAGTCTTTACTGTCTTTACAAACATAGATGCCAAACAGCCAACCAGCTAATGACGCACGCAATGCTTTGCTAAACCATTACAAGATTCATAAAAATTGTTTTTGTTATATTTTTTTAACTGTTGCATTTCCAAGGTTTTTATTTTATTCCTTTATTTATTTTTTTTAGTCCCAGTGCTGGTTGCTGGGCAACTGTATACTCACAGACTGTCCTTATTTTGGCCAGCCATGCCAAATCCATTCACCCTTGACCTCATCTGCATAGTGTAAATAGCCACTGAACAAAACTGAAACAAGAGCAATAATGACACATTAAAAAATAAACACGTTGGATTTTAACACAAAAAAAGACTGAAATATATAAGATAAAGATGTGATTGCCTGCTTAATAATGAAATCAAGAACAGTGAGTGGAAGGTGGAGGGTGAGCAGAGGTAATAAAGTAAATAGTGCTAAATGGACTTTTCATACTCTCTCTAATTTACTGATTTACACTAGTGTATTATGACTAAAGTTAAATTAATTTCCTGTCTGCATCCTAGCTGCTGCTGCAACATTGAATTATCATTTCTGCATTATTTAAATGCTCTGGTCTGTTTGTCATCCTTCCCTGCAGAGACACTGGCCAGCTGGTCCCGTTAGGGCTGCTTTGCATCTCCAATGACCTCGCCCCAGCCTATCACTCAGGCTGACAGAGACAGAATGATTTCACATTTAAAAGAAGTAGGGTGGAGGAGAGGCCGAGTCAGACGGCGGCGTTAAAATGTAAAGAGCGATGGTCCATGCAAGCAATGGCCAAGGAGGCCCTGTTCTGTGGAGCATCACTGCAGATATTGCGGAGAGGACTCGACGGCTCACAGCTCTCGGAGTACCGATGACTCACCAGATTCCCCTTTATGCTGCGCTCTCTCTCTTCCATTCGGTAGCGAGAGGTAGACACACTGAGGGCTTTCAGCATTTTCTATTTGTGGAAGAAAAGCTGCTGCCAGGTGCATCACTTCTGTGGACGGTGAGAGGCATAACTAGAGGCATCACTAATGTGCAGGTGGGGAGGACCAGTAAAAACAAAAAAATCCAATCACATGGGAGAAGACGTCAATGTTTAGAAAGTGTGGCCATACAGGTGAAATTAGCATCATCAGTCAGAGACACACATGTCAGGGATCTGTCCATTGAGAGTAAATGTTATTGAAAAGTTCTGCTCTCAGAAATGTCTGAGGAGGGAATTTAACATCACACACAACGCAGCTGCAGCTAACAGAAAGCATGCTAATGCGAAGAATGCATGAATGCAACCCAGATGATTAGTATATTCATGGGGCAATTATCCCCATTATCAGAGCACCTCAGAGCACCTGAGCGCACCTTTGATGTAACACACTCCTGTAGCTGACATTTTTGGAATTCAAACTTCAAATATTCCCAGTTAACATTAACAAAGAAGGAAAAAAACTTAAATGGTTTCGAGCATGTTGTTTGTTTGAGCGAGTGGAAGCAGCTCAAGTGTGAAAGCTGGATTATCAAGTATTTCTGCTGCAACCTGAAAAGCTGGCAATTATGCATCCTATTCATGAGATAATATTGAGATTGTCCCCAATTGGATTGCAAACATTTATAACATTGGTCTCTTATGGCAAACAAGCAAAGAACAAGCAAAGAGGAAACAAAGTCACATTACATATGTGCAGAATTTAATAATTAAATAATTGAGGGCAGTTGGTCGCCCTTTCAGCAGGTGGATGACAGTGCCGAGAAAAGCAACAATATACCAGTCTATCCACAAAAGAAGCCCAACTCCCCTTTCCCACAGAACTGTCACTTTTTGCTTCCTCCCACTGGATCAGAACACGAGCTGACGCCACCTCACTCTGTGTTAGAAAGTGCATGTTTCCTTTGGCTTTGTAGTGCCGAGAGCCTTTTATCGACCACTTGTTCTCCATTAGTGTGGCAGTCGTCATGTTGGTATTGATGCAATGACTGTCTTCTTATTTCTCTTTGATTTGCTATGAGCGTTGCATTAGTATTACAATTTCAGGGCATGTACCCCATTTACCAATTAGTAATTACAACAAATTGTTGCAGAACAGGTGCGCCTGCCTGCAGCGCCAGCTGCACCCAATTGTGCTCCCTTCCACCCCCTGCAGGACAAAGACCGACACAATCCCAGAAACCCCAACACTCTACCCCCCAGTGGCTCTGCAAGGGAACTGTGGCTGGAAGATGGATGGATGTTCTCTAACGGCCTCTGAAAAATGTAGGATTTGTGAACAAAAAATGTATTTGTACTGAAATCCTTACAACTGCCACTTTGATTATTTTTAATTTATTAGCAGCGTCAACACAAAGCACCATCTTCTGTGTCACCATAGTTAATATTTAAGAGTAAACACAAAGATCCTAATTGAATAAATCTCATAGATTCTTAGAGCAGCACGTACATCATCTGTGAGATTAAAATGATTTACGTTGGGGGGATATTCATGATAAAAGCTTCAAGCTAAGGCTGCCATTTCCTCATAAATCAATCTGTCTAAAGATTTTTAAAAAAGCCCTGAAAAGGCACATTTTCATAACCAGACAACCAACGATGAGTAGCTTTCTTCTGAAAATGACATTTCCACAGCGTCTTCTCAAATGGACAGATTTTCAAAGATTGCTGTCTTATTAATTTTTCAGAAAGAAGTGCTTTCCTCCAGAGCCTGAAAAGCCTTTGCTGTCGAGTTCTCAGAGGTCCTGCTCCCCGACAAAAGAAAGGGGAAGAGTCTTCGGACGACTGCTGAAAGGGTGACTGACAGCTGTTTAACTAGGAGATTAAGACAAACATGAAGAACAGCGTCACTCACATGCAGCCGTGACAAAGTGCACTTCAGATAACCGCTAAAGTCAGGTGTGGACTTCCTGATCTGTGGCTGACTGAAGGCTTCTGCCTTTATATCAGTTCAGGCATGCTGAACGAAGGCAACCTTTTCCCCTTCCTGGCAATCCTTCCTATTATCTCATATATCCCTCACACATCGGCGCACAGCAAACCACAATGATGAATTATTCAAGACATCAGAAAATGTGCAAAGATATGGCAAAAGGACATAGTTCATTTTTCTCATTTGTAGGCCAAATGAAGGTCAAATCTGACAGAAAGTTTTAGCAGCAGCCCTATTTAGCCCTTGTTAAATTTATTAAATGAATGTAAATTACATTAAAGCAGCATTTCCATACATCGCCAAGCAGTATTACATATAAGGCTGATTAAATATGACAAGAACTAGTCAGAAGTGAAATCAAACACAATATTACGGGAACCTCTATATTATTCACACATGGCAGCAGCCATCTTTGAAAGTGGTTGTGAGAATCTGAGTAGGAAAACCAGTTGAAACATTAGATTCAGACATGGGAATTTCGACTTATAAGTTTAAATGGAATGCACCATTAGTCTAGATATGCCGTCTCTGTGTCATTAAACAAAAGAAAGTAGTTGCTTCATTTCATTTTCTTGACCACTTCTTCCATCTCAGGAAGAGGGTGATGGAGCCTATCCCAGCTAGGTGAAGGTAGGGTCCACCCCTGGATGGGTCACCACCTCATCGCAGAGCCCTTTGTGAGCAATGGTGGGTTCGGTACCTTGCTCAAGGGTACCTCAGAATTGCTCTGAAGGTGTTCTGGCACCTTCCCTTAGTACCAGAACACCTTCCATGTTTTGCTGGCACCAGATCTTGAACTGAGAACCCTCCAGTTCTTAGCCCAGTCCTCAATTGACTGAGCTTCCACCGGCCCACATGCAAAAGAGTTGCATTCTGGTGTAATATCAAGATTGCTCTATGAGAAGCAGAAATGCCTCTACTTTGCTGAAAAAATGAAATCATGGAGTATTTTGTTCCTACAATTTCTTGAGATCATAATTAGTCAGAATTGTTGGAACAATCCCTTTCAAGTGCAATCATGCACCTCCGACAAGCCAATGCATCTGCCACAAATGTGCACTGGTGTTTAAGGTGTTTATGCCCCAATATCCCAGTGCTGGTTTGGAACAACAAGCTTGCTATTTTCACTATTCAGTCAGGGTTTGCCACAGTTGTTTCTCAAATATCTTAAATTCCTCTGATAGGGAACCACAAAAATCTCACAGAATGTGGCACAGTGTGATGCTGCCTGGAGATGCTAATTCACACATTGCTCTCAGTGGCCGTGGGTGGATACCCGAAGTGGTTATGAGATCTGAAGTGGGCGGTTCAGAAACAGAAAAGATTACTTGGTGGCAGGTGCAGAAGAGATTCTTTACGTGTGTTTGTTTTTTTCTTTTTTCTTAAATGTATCTTTGGACGCGCAGCCCCTCGTAGAGCCCGCAGACACTCTTGTAGAGGGCTCCAGTGAGGGCAGTCTACGCCACCATAAGGAAGATGATGAAGAGAGCACAATGGTGGTGATGTGAACTTCCATGCTGGGTTGAAGGTGAAGTGAAACCTCACTGGGAACATTAGGGATGATTTAAAAATTCCATCTAAGGCAGATCGGATCCATACTGCACCCACGCACCCCACACCCTTCTTCAAGTGACAGAGTAAAACCATATTCATCTACACAGGAAGAAGATCAATGTCAGGCTCTTGCATGTTTTTTCCCCTGATGTCCTTTGGAGGAAATCTCAGCATGTGGAATCCATCCACGTGCACCGAGGAATTACCGTATTTTCACAACTATAAGGTGCACCTAAAACACTGAGATTTTCTCAAAAATCGACGGTGCACCTTATAATATGGTGCGCCTTGTGTGTGGACTGAGTTCCAAAATCGGCTGTGTGCCTTTGGTAGGTGCACTACGGTAAACGCTCCGCCCATCGATTAGCGGCACACCTACGCGTAAGGACCCCCTAAAATGGCGGCGGTCAAGCGACACGCGTATTATGCTTACTTTAAACTGCAGACCATTGAATATGTGGCTGAAAATGGCAATCGAAAGACATTTTAATGTAAATGAGTCCATGGTCAGAAAGTGGAGAAAACAAGAAAGTGAACGAAAGTGAGGAAGACGAAGCGGGAACAAAGCAAGATGGCCCGAGCTGGAAGACTGAGTGGAACAGTTGGTTGTGGAACAGCGAACAACTGGAAGGGGCGTCTCTACCGTCACCATTTGACAAAAGGCCAAAGCGATTACTGACAAAATGGACAATGAGCACTTCCAAGGAGGTCCGTCTTGGTGTTTTCGCTTTATGAGGAGGCGGCATCTCTCCATACGTGCAAGGACAACTGTTGCGCAGCAGCTGCCCGTGGATTACCAGGAGAGGGTGGCCATCTTCCGCACCTACTGCCGCGACAAGATAACCGCGCCCAGCCACATCTATGAGGCAGCGGCGGGCAAGTTATGCCACCATATGCGGGTGGATTGTAGACGCATGGGCTATGATACCATCTTCATGTATTGTAAGAGCTTTCACAAAAGCCGGCATCAACGCTGAAGCGGAACCGGTTGGTGAGTCTGATTCAGATGATGAAGAGGAATTCGGGATGTTGGACATTGAAATAGCGCAGCTGTTTAATTCAGATACAGAAGATGAAAACTTTGATGGTTTTGTGGCGGAAGAATGAATATTTTGTTCAATAAATGTGTCGAAACTCACTGTTTTACTTCCGTTGTCATTTTTTACTGTATGTTTCAGCATGCGCCTAATAAAACGGTGCGCCTTATGTATGTTTTAAAAACAGATATAGCACCCATAATTGAGACTGCGCCTTTTATTACAGTGCGCCTTATGGTTGTGAAAATACGGTATTTTGATAACCTGCCTGCAGGAAAGGAATCTTGTGGAACATACTGATTAATATCAACCCTCTGTATTTACACACCCATAAAAGTAAATTTCGAAGATTTTTCTTTCGTCTTTGCTATTTTGTTCTCACATTTATATAAACGGGTGACCCTAGAAAGCCTCCAGGAGCAGACACACGAAATAATGCCTCATCTCTGACTAGTAAATTGGTTTCTCAAATTTTAATTAAACATTTCATTAAACAAACTACCGTAAATCAAATAGGTGACTGCACTCTGCACGGGGTGCTTTTAGGCCAGGTTTTGATGAATCCCTTCAATCCTTTGTCATCTATGTCTCATCGAAGGTTGACCGGCATATGCTCAGATTAGAGGACTTGACTATAATATAAATTTGCGGCCCCACAGAGGTTTGCAAGGCCTCTCTGATAACTGGAGCTAGTTACATGGCCAGATTTTTGCCTCCAAGATACCACAATATAGATGAGCTTTAGTTTGTTCTATTTAATCACTCTTCTTTGATTTGAGAGATTTATAATAAATCTCCTCAACATGTGCTTTGGGAGACATTTCACTCGCAGTCTAATGTGATTTCACTATTTTCACAATGTTCAAATGAGCTAATTTATATGTTTATGCATCTTTTTAATCAGAAGCTCCTTGAGGTGGGCTTAGGTTTATTTCACAGAGATCTAGCGAGCGGAAAAATAATAAGGACGGTAAAGAAACCACACAGTGAACAGCTTGAATTCTGTATTGGCATGTGGAGATGTGCAGCGCTCTTACGCTGACCCCCAATGGCCCGTTTAATGGGAAGCTGTCATACTGAGTTGAAAGCAGAGGACAACTTGAAAAGAAGCAATCGAATGACGAAAGGTGCGCATGTGGAGAAAGAGGTCTGTGAATCAGAGGATTGAAAACAGAAAGAAATGGAGGAGAGATTGGATCTCTGCTCAGCCGATGGAGGCAAACTTCTCACTTTCGCATTTTGAAGAGCCCTCCAGTGAGAAAGGGAGCAGATGGTCCTTGTACAAATAACAAGCAGGCTTTTATTTTAATGAAATGATGTCATCAGGAGAAGAGTAGCATTTGTTTAAGATGAGCAGCACTCCTACACAAGCACTCCCAAAACCCCCAGAACATTTGTCTTTTTGCTAACTTTTCATGGTGAGCCATTGCCATGGTAACAACCTCAGTAAAGTGTAGCAAATTTGGGAATAGAAAATAAAATGTGGCAGGTAGGGTATTCAAAGCATAAAAGAAATTTCAGTCTGACCTAAATTGTTAACAGAACATTGATTTTATTTTATTTTATAGCCCGACCTATAGGCTTAGAGAATGCATTCACCTGCAAGAGGGGTCGACAACCAAAAATGTTGAAAGAGCCATATTGGACCAAAAAAACAAAATCAAAAAATCTGTCTGGAGCCACAAAAAAATTAAAAAACTTATATAAGCCTTATAATAAAGGCAACACATGCTGTAAGTGTCAATATTAGCTATATTAGCATATTTTCAAAATGATAAGTAGGCTACAAATACATAATGAGCATTCATGATTAAATGTTTATTTTCCCTGCAGCGCATCCTGGAGAGAATTTAAGTTTAACTTCCATTATAATGAGATGTTGCAATTACAAATTTATTATACATTATTTTACAGCATTGGAAAACCTTAAGAATGTTTGTCATGTTTTTCTTCCTACAGAAACTATACTGGTATTAAAACAAAAAATATATTCACACCATCTTTTTCTGTTTTCATATTTTTGAAAAAGCTCCAGGGATCCACTCAGGTTGCTGGCCCCTGACCTAGAAAAACAAATTCAAGTAGAAGTTGGAAATTATTTTGTGTCCTGCATGGAAAATTTAGTCAACCAATCAATCAATGAATCTTTATTTATATAGCATCTGTTACAATCAAAATTGTTTCTAGGCGCTTTACAGAATCCCAGGGCCTAACCCCCAACAAGCCACAGTGGCAAGGAAAAACTCCCCTTTAACAGGAATAAATTTTGAGCAGGACCAGACTCGTGTAGGGGGACCCTTCTGGTGATGGCTGGCTGGGTAGAGAGGGAGGAGAAGAGGGAGGACAGGTAGAGGATAGAATAGGTAGGAGAGAAGGGGAGAGGAGAGGAGAGGCCTCTGAGGACCTTGTAGGTCAGAAGAAGAATCTTAAAAATTATTCTAAATTTAATGGGGAACCAATGAAGTCTGTGTAGATTCTCAATCATCCAGGTCATTGTATCCAAGGTAGTTTTCTCTGTCAACTGGACTGGGTTTCTTCTCTTGAAGACGTTTCGCCTTCTATCCAGAAGCCGGCGAAACGTCTTCAAGAGAAGAAACCCAGTCCAGTTGACATAGAAAACTACCTTGGAACCAATGAAGAGACGCCAATACAGAAGTTATGTGATCTCTTTTGTCAATACCTGTCAGAACTCTAGCTGCAGCATTTTGGATCACCTGGAGGCTTCTTAAGTAATTTGTATCAGTAATGTGGTAAATTCTTGTTCTCCCAGCAATGTGTGCTTTTATTTGCATTTTGGTCTGTCACATGCTTAGGCTCCACTCTTGTACTTCCTGTCTTTGTTTTAGTTTCCCTCCACATTGTTAGCGCTCCTGCTCCTTACAGTATATAGTTCAAATAGCTGGTGGGTATAAGCTAGCCTACCTTTCAGCCTGTGCCAGATTGTGTCTGAATGTTCCCAGTGCCTTCCAGAGCTTTATAGCTCGTTTATTTCTTTGCCCAACTATTTTTTGTCTTGTGTTTTTGTACCTGTTTTTGCAAATGTCAGGATTGATTTTGACGATTTTGCCTGCCTTTGATTATTGGTTTATGGACTGCGGCTGAAGACTTTATTAAACCTGTTAAAAACACAGAAGTTTGGACTGTGTTGCCAGCTAGTGGGTCCTACACTACTTAAAACCTAATGGTTTCCATCCACAGCATGCATGAAAAGGCCTTCCCAACCGCTCAGTCTTCACATAATGATTTTGTGCTGCCCAAATTTGCAGCTGACATTTTAATCACTAAAGAGGCATCGTCAGTGTTTTGTACAGCAATTTCCCGACAACATTAAAGTCTGGATTTAAAAAAAGATAAAGAAATTTTTGATCCCTTTTTTGGGTGAAGAAACCATCCAATGGGTAATTTAGTCCTGCACGAAGCAGTTCCACACGTGATGCTAAATTTAATCAGTTTGGCATCACAATGAAGCTGAAGGTGTTGTTGATTGTGATGAGTTACTCCTTCCTGGAACCTCCAGTCAGCGCCAAAGTGAAGTGGACAAATTCTTCATGCATTTTATATTTAAGCAAGGCTATTTAAAAAATTACTCAGTTACTCAGAATTAAATATTGATGGCTCACCGAACATGGTGACATTTATTTCACAGGAACGAACTGTTGTTTAACACCAGTCTGGTTGAATGTTGTGATGTAATATTGCAGTTTTTTCTCAGGCACAGAGACAACAAAATGATGTATATGACTATAGAAACCAGAGCACTGATGATGAAAGCAACTGTCCTGTCAGGGAGCAGAAACAAACTATAAATAGCACAAAGACTTGTTGGAGCAGTAAAAGGAAATACTTAAAGGAGTACTAAAAAGCTTGGTGCTGAGACAACAGCTGTTTGGGGTCCAGTTTTTGGAAGGTTGGAGTTTATTCTGTGCCTTGGTTCATTGATTCTTGTAAATTGGGTCAAAGGTTGTGAGTCATAAGTGTTCCTCCAGTGTTCCTCCACAAAACATTATCCTTCAGGGGTCCTGGAGTTGCCAAGATAATCCCTGCTGGGTTTTATGTTCAGCGTGTGCCACACAACAGAGATGTAGCTGATATGTGCACTCACAATCGTGTAGCACTTTGCTGCACATCTGTGGGTTCATTCATGCAGCAGTGTTGAAAAATCTCCAATTCCAGCTCCGCTGAGCCGCCCCATGAATGAGCCATCCTGAGTGTGACTGTGTAATTGAAACAAACACTCAACATTCCCAGAATTTCAAATGCAGAGACAGAAATTAGTTGTTGTAAATATGCAACTACTGAACCTGCTGTGGAAACCAATATGTCCTATATTTGCCTGTCTTCTCTCAGCAGATTGTAGCCTTAGGCCCTTTTCTGACCACCTGAAGTTCCTGAGATCTACCTTCCCAAACTAGCTACTTTATAACCATGAAACAATAATGTTACAGAATGTGTCCCTACTTCTTCTCAATATTAAAAGTGGAATCAATCACTTGCACCACACAGTTAACATACCTAACAGAATGTTTTCTATGCGGGTGGTATTCTCTGTTACTCAGTTATTGACATTTCAGCAGCCTCTGACCTCGTGGTTTATAAATAATTCTTCACTTCTCAGACACACCAGGAAAACATAGAGCTGGGACATTCACCTTCATTTGGCTGCCTTTACTCAGATACGCACTTGTGAAAGCAGGACAACAAGTGCGGTTTTTTTTTTAACCAAAAAAGAAGCTGATGAAGAATGAAAAACAAGAACTCTGCTCTTCTCTTGACCAGGACCTACACAGAAATCCATCCCCATCAACTGAATTCACCCCAAAAATATTTTTCATAACTGCAGTTCTTAGAATAATATGAGCAAGGTGTCTCACTATGGGATGTAGCTTCCCGCAGCCCTGATAGAGGCCAATCCTGATTGGCCAATAAAAAGTGTTTATCACCACACCCAGTAGTCCCATCTACTATAAGAAGTGCATGTGGATAAAACCCCCTCAATTCAGAAAGCAAACTTCTCACCACCCAGCAAGAAGTCTCGTCCAGTGAAACAATGGAGTGATGTTAGATAACCAAATGGTTTTTCTTCACAATATTCACTCGGTGTCTTGCTATAGGATATGGTAGCTCCCGTATTGACAGCTAGCTTAACGAACAAGTCCTGGCCAGGAGGGAGTAAAACTAGGGTCAACGCAGGACTCCAGGACTGCAGTAGCCACACATAGCCCTGACACATCAAGCATGTAGAACTGAACAAAAGTCAGAAGTGAAGACTTACTCGCTGCTGAATAAATGGCCTTCCCTAAAAGAGCCCAGTATGGACCCATCTTGTGGGTAGATTGTGCACGCAAATCCACTAGCGGTTGTAAAGGCTTAATAGTGAAACATGAACTGATCACCTTATGTACAAAGATGAGAATGGGTTTCGGAACCAAATGCATATTTCCCAGGGTGACAGTATACAAGGCTCATAGAGAGTGCATGGATATTACTCACAAGCTTGCAGAGGTGAGAACCACTAACAGCACAATCTTAAAAGGCAGGTGTTTGAGACTTGCCCCCAGAAATGGCTCAAATGGGAGGGGGGGGGGGGGGCTTAAGCCCTCCAGAACCACCACTAAAACCCACGGAGGAATCAGTGGTCTGGAGAGAGGGAGATGCCTGTACGCGCCGCTCATATAACGACAGCTCTCTTTGTATTCAAGATTTCTTCCTAATGTGTATCCTCTTCTCATCTGTTCTGTTTCTTGTCTTTTTTTCCCCCTTGTCTGTCTATTTCCAGGCTGGGCGGGGCTGCTCCTGAAGAGAATTGTCTTTATTTTATTATCATGTGCTGTACCATATGTTTCTGTTTTCTGTTATAAGCACTTTAGAAGTTAGGAATAGTAGAAGGTTTAGTAAGTGGAATAAAGATAAGCAGTCAGTTGACCCTTCCTTGACATTAATACTGCTTAGACAGTTGGAGACAGTCAGACGGAAAGTGGTAGACCCCCATCGTAAAACGTGACAGAATAGTTTACTGGTGTGGATAAGTTCCTCGGCAGGAATGACCTCTGACCTGGCTATCTGGGAAGAAAATGGAGAAGAAGGACTGCACCAACACCAAATGAGGCGGGAAGAAGAAGATGAGGTCATCCAAGAAGAAGGACTGGATTGGACTGAATTAGCATCAATAATTTACTTTTATGTAATTTTCTATAAAAGACTGGGCCAAGGGATAGTTAGGGGGTCAGACTTCATGCCCTGACAATTGACTTTGTTGTTTGTAGGGTTATGAACTGGCCCAGGGTTCTGTAATATTTGTATCTTGAATTCATTCTATTGTAAATACATTTTGAAATTGGCATTTGTTTACTTGAAGTCTTCATTTAAAGAACACGCGGATTGGCAGTGACACACGAGAGGTATTGCAATCCAACACTCCCCAGTTTCACTCAACTCCTGAACTGCACACCTGAATCTCACCTCCATTCAATCAACTCGCCGTCCTTCTGCCATAAAAGCTTGGTTCATGCTCCTATCTTTGTCAATTTGTTGTTCAAGCCTCTGTGGTATAGCCTGGCTCCTGAGTTCTCTGGATTACATGTATGCTTTTTGATTCCTGTTTCAAGCTCTGAGCCCATTGTCTGTTTGTCCTGCAGAATGTCCTTCCAGGTGCCTGTTCTTGCTGCCCAGCCTGAGTTTCCCCACCTGAAGTGTTTGTAGATTGTTAACTGCTATACCTTCATTAAAACAACCTGATTATCTTTAACTGTCGCGTGTGTCTCTGCAATGGGAGGTTCATTTTGTGTCTGCAACTCATAACAGTTTGTTCCCAAAGCCTATATGTAAGATACTATAGCTGTCAGAAACCTTAATTATGGAAAAAGCTTTTCCTTTATCACTCAGCTCCTGTAAAAACAACAGTATTGCCATTACAGAACACTGAAAAAGGTGGTCACCACAGCTCAAACACTCCCCGTTTACACACACACACACACACACACACACACACACACACACACACACACACACACACACACACATCTAGTGCAGGAAGCTGTGGCATTTTGGATAGTCTTAACCACACTCTGACGGAGCCCAGCAGTGGTTAAATTGAGCCACTGGCAGACCAAGCTGGTCTGTCTATGGGGGTCCCTGCCAAGGCTGGGTGCACAGCATCCGATATATGTCCACCAGCCAGTGCAACTAAGGCCACTGTGGATCTGTCAGAAAGGTTGTATCCACTCACACTGTCGAGTAGGAGGGGGTGCCAAGGCCAATTGGGGAAACATGTAGAGTAAGTTGTGTGACCAAGCATGCGCTAGAGAGTCTACACTCAGGGACGCATCCACATTTACAGAGAGAACAGCTCACACGAAGCCTTTACTAAGAGAACAGATCTACCTTGGCGCAGCTGTGGCCTGCCCATATCTGCTTAATGGCCTGTGGGTTCAGCATCCATTCCCCAGTATATCGGCACACCCCTGGACAACAGGTCCTTGGTGCCTGACATGCCCAAAGCGCACGCTGCTCCAGAGGATCAGTTTTCATGCTGTCATGCAATCCGCTGTACCTATTATCCACCTTGCGCCATGATGCATGGGATGCAGCCTGAGTGGAGTGACCCTGCACTGAAATTCCTACAGCTGTGAAGACAGCTAAGTTGGGTCACGAAGATGGCAGAAACCATTAGACCCACCAGCTGAAGACACAGTCCAAATTGGAGGGACCAGTGTCAACGGAGGTGGATGACGTGAGTTTAGAAATTTTTGACTCTCCTGAGAGGTGAGCTGGGAATTGCACAGAGTGTAGGTATAATCCTATGAAGATGTCTTGTGCACTGAAGTTTGCTCTACTTCATTGAGTTTTATCACAAAACTCAGGTCTACTATGAGTTTCCTGACAATGTGTATATGAACCTTGATGTTCTGCTCTGACTTTTAAACAGGAGCCAATTGTCCAAATGCATGGCCAGCCATGTGCCCTGGCATCTGAGCTGAGCAATGGCAGCCTAGGTGGACTGTATGAAAACCCTTGGGCCGAGAAACAGGGCACAGTATTCGTACAACATCCCCAGAAAAGCAAATTTGGAGATATCATCTGGGGGTGAATGGGAATCATCTTTCAGATCCTCAGACGAAAAGCAACTTACTAGAGGCAGCAGTGCTGCTTTTGTCAGCATCGTGGACCTTTATTTCTGCAGAAATTTGTTCAGATTCTGCAAATCCAGAAAAGGATGGATTCCTCCCTCCTCAAAATATGGAGTAAAAATTTGACAGAAAGTGTTCCTTTTTCTTACAGAAACAGCACTTCCTGTAAGACTTGAGCTTATTCTCCCTGTGCCTGTGACTGTATTATGTCAGAGAAGCGACAAGGGAGATGGGTGAAGGTTTTATTCGTGCAGCGATAGAGCTGAAAGTTTTTCCTGGTGTGAGGACCAGTAGCAGTCTCGCTCTCGCTGACAAACTGGAGTATTAGCAAGGAAAGGGCCATGGCTAGCTGGTATGCTAGTGTTGGGTCGAGAGAAGTAGCTGGTGTGCTAGCTCAGCCCAATCGAGGGGGGACCCTGGAGGAGCTGAAAGGAATTCCACTGTGGATGGAAAAAATACTCAATAGTCCGGTCTGGGGTGAAGTGCGAGATTAGCATCTAAACGGAAGATTGCAATGATCGGTCTGGTGAACAGTTAAGCTAGCAAAGCTCCAGCGTGAGATAAACAGGTGAGAAGAGGTTTTGAATTTAAGGATGGGGGGGGGGGGGGGGGGTCCCCTCTGTGTGCAGGGCGAATGAACATTTTTCACCCACCAAACAGGACTGGCAGATTGAGATAAATGCTTCTATCAGGGTTGCAGAAGGCTGCAACTGGGTCCCACTGTGAGTCACAGAGTGAATAGTATGAAGAAGAACAATGTTCCTCTAAGCATCCTCTGAGGCAGCTCCATGCTGTACCACATCTGCTCATTGGGCATTTTCTGACTTTCTCTTCGGTTTCTCTGTGTGTCTTTCTCTTTAAGGTTCTGCCCTTTGTTTGCTGGATCGTCCAACATTAAGTGAACCGCACCAGGTTAAACCAGTGTCAGGATGAGCTTTCACTCTTGTCCAAACAAAGTGGGCTATACAAGAAGATGAACACTGGACAAAACAGCTCTGGTGTCAAAGGACTCAAACAGCTGTTTTTGTGCATATATTAGGTCTTCCAATTTGCAATATTTCAATTCTTTGCAAAATGTGGACAATTTTATGTACACACACAGCATGGTTACATGGATACGTGGTTTTTATGTTTCTCTCTCCCTTCTCTGCTCTTCCTCTCTCTGTATCCATCTACAGGTATTGATGGCCTCAGCTCTGCACTGACCTGCCGACCTCTGACCCCACAGACCTGCTCATCGCTTGTATTGATAGCTTGTTATACGTAATGCTTTTGCATGATTTATCTTTGCTCTGTCTGTTGTTCCCCCTTCCCCTTTTCTGTCCAGCTGGCCACCAGCAAGAGCTCAAGGTTTTTACCTGTTAAAGGGGAGTTTTTCTTTGCCACTGTTGTTTGTTGGGGGTCAGGCCCTGGTTCTCTGTAAAGCACCTAGAGACCATTTTGTCTGTAACAGACGCTATGTAATTAAAGATTCATTGATTGATTGGTTGACTAAATTTTCCATGCAGGACACAAAATCATTTCCAACTTCTACTTGAATTTGTTTTTCTAGGTCAGGGGACAGCAACCTGAGTGGATCCCTGGAGCTTTGATTGATTGGATTTGTGTTAAATCCGTGAAACCGCCTGTAACACAAAACCGCGTTGTGTGAACGAGTTGTCAGATAGCCGAGTTGTCAG